>NW_023995142.1:0-155610 GCF_015586225.1 Lucilia sericata | reverse complement strand
AGGATTGATATTATGTGAAAATCTGTTACACAACTAGATGAAATATATCATTTGACATAATATCTTAAGTTAGGTTCTATCTCCTTTAATGATGCTCCAATTGAGAAGATAGCGAACAATATATAACACCTAACTTTTCCTCTAATGTTTTGTAATCATTCTTTTTCCCATATCACCGATAATTGTCTTTATGTTTCTCTAGAAATGAGAAGAAATAAGACACAAAGTTTTGACCTAAGTTCTATTTTCTGTTGCATTTTTTGCAAAAATCTCTCTTTAGCTATTCATTGCCTTTATTATTTCCTCTTTTACCCAATCCAGAATGTTATTAATGTTAGCAACAACTTTCTGGAAAAAAATAAACTTTTACTTTTTGTTTCAATTGTATTGCAACAATGAGCTACATCAAAGTTGCAAATAATTTTCAGCTCGAAATTCATTTATTTCTTTAGTTTCCAAAAAAAAGCTTTGATCTCAAAAATTTTTAAAATTGTAAATGAAAGGATTTTTCTTGCGAATTAACTTGTTAATTAAACAGTTCGAACAACTACATCAATACATCGACTATCATATGCAAAACGATTATTAAAGATAATAATGGTTTACTAAGCCATTGCTAAATTTAATTATCGTTTTTGAATAAGGCAGTTTTTAGTGCAAAAGTTTCCAAGAATTTTAAAATGTGCATCGCTTTTACAGAGGTTGTAATACTTTTAGGAAATTCTAAAATTTCTAATCCTATTTCCTACATTAAATAGCCAAATTTCCATTTGCTTTAATAAATTGGTATTGCTATTTATTATTACTGCCTTTTTAAATCTATTGACTTTATTTAATAACCTTACCATTATTTATGTCTTTACAGGTAAATACCTAGACATTCATAAAAGTCTACTTTTGTATATTGTCGTCAGTGTAAGTAATTAAAACAATAAAATTTGACTCATTGCACACATTACTGTTGCTTTTGGAATTGTGTGATTTTTCCATGTGGCTATTAGCTTTATTACATTTTACCTAAAAAGTTAATAAAACGTTTATAGAAATGTGTTTACGATGTGTACAGTTGTTATTAAAAAAATAGAAAAAAAATTTTGAAATACTGCTTTCATAACACAAACAATCGCACAGTAGTTTGAAAATATTTTATTTTGGAACAAATTTTACTGTATTATGTATAGTCTATTCTAGTCTATAGTCTAGTCTGGTATATAGTCTAGTATATAATACGTCCTATAGTCTATTGTCTAGTCTATAGTTGAGACTCTAGATTATTATCTATTATTATATACTATTCTTGTAGTCTGATCAATAGTCTTGTTTACAATCTAGTCTATAGTTTAGAAAATAGTCTAGTCTATAGTCTGATCTAGTTTAGTCTATAGTTTAGTCTATAGTTAGTCTATAGTTTAGTCTATAGTCTAGCTATAGTCTAGTCTATAGTTATCTAGTCTAGTCTATAGTCAGTCTATAGTCTAGGTCTATAGTCTAGTCTATAGTCTAGTCTATAGTCTAGTCTAGAGTCTAGTCTATAGTCCTAGTCTATAGTCTAGTCTATAGTCTAGTCTATAGTCTAGTCTATAGTCTAGTCTATAGTCTAGTCTATAGTCTAGTCTATAGTCTAGTCTATAGTCTAGTCTATAGTCTAGTCTATAGTCTAGTCTATAGTCTAGTCTATAGTCTAGTCTATAGTCTAGTCTATATCTAGTCTATATTCTAGTCTATAGTCTAGTCTATAGTCTAGTCTATAGTCTAGTCTATAGTCTAGTCTATAGTCTAGTCTATAGTCTAGTCTATAGTCTAGTCTATAGTCTAGTCTAGTCTAGTCTATAGTCTAGTCTATAGTCTAGTCTATAGTCTAGTCTATAGTCTAGTCTATAGTCTAGTCTATAGTCTAGTCTATAGTCTAGTCTAGTCTAGTCTATAGTCTAGTCTATAGTCTAGTCTATAGTCTAGTCTATAGTTTAGTCTATAGTCTAGTCTAGTCTAGTCTATCGTCTAGTCTATAGTCTAGTCTATTGTCTAGTCTATAGTCTAGTCTATAGTCTAGTCTATAGTCTAGTCTATAGTCTAGTCTATAGTCTAGTCTATAGTCTAGTCTATAGTCTAGTCTATAGTCTAGTCTATAGTCTAGTCTATAGTCTAGTCTATAGTCTAGTCTATAGTCTAGTCTATAGTCTAGTCTATAGTCTAGTCTATAGTCTATCTTAGTCTATAGTCTAGTCTATAGTCTAGTCTATAGTCTAGTCTATCTCTAGTCTATCTAGTCTAGTCTATAGTCTAGTCTATAGTCTAGTCTATAGTCTAGTCTATAGTCTAGTCTAGTCTATAGTCTAGTCTATAGTCTAGTCTATAGTCTAGTCTATAGTCTAGTCTATAGTCTAGTCTATAGTCTAGTCTAGTCTATAGTCTAGTCTATAGTCTAGTCTAGTCTATAGTCTAGTCTATAGTCTAGTCTATAGTCTAGTCTATAGTCTAGTCTATAGTCTAGTCTATAGTCTAGTCTATAGTCTAGTCTATAGTCTAGTCTATAGTCTAGTCTAGTAGTCTATAGTCGTCTATAGTCTAGTCTATAGTCTAGTCTATAGTCTAGTCTATAGTCTAGTCTATAGTCTAGTCTATAGTCTAGTCTATAGTCTAGTCTATAGTCTAGTCTATAGTCTAGTCTATAGTCTAGTCTATAGTCTAGTCTATAGTCTAGTCTATAGTCTAGTCTATAGTCTAGTCTATAGTCTAGTCTATAGTCTAGTCTAGTCTAGTCTATAGTCTAGTCTATAGTCTAGTCTATAGTCTAGTCTATAGTCTAGTCTATAGTCTAGTCTATAGTCTAGTCTATAGTCTAGTCTATAGTCTAGTCTATAGTCTAGTCTATAGTCTAGTCTATAGTCTAGTCTATAGTCTAGTCTATAGTCTAGTCTATAGTCTAGTCTATAGTCTAGTCTATAGTCTAGTCTATAGTCTAGTCTATAGTCTAGTCTATAGTCTAGTCTAAAGTCTAGTCTATAGTCTAGTCTATAGTCTAGTTTATAGTCTAGTCTATAGTCTAGTTGTTGCGATTTTTAATTCATTTTCACATAATTTCACTTTGTTTTTGCATTTCTTTTGTTTTATGAAGCGATGTGTTTTTGAATATGTATAATTAACTCTTATTGTACATAAATAAAGCATTTATAATTGTTTCATAAAAATATGTTCACTGGGTAAATTTTCTTTTGAATGGATTACATCTCTTATCGTATAAATACTTTTCTAGCATGCTATATTTTTTCTTCCATATGGACAAAGAGTAGTTAACAAGCATACGTACATACAAATATGTAAATATATATGTAAGATTGTTAATGCTGAGAATTTACACTCCAAAAGCTTAATATCTTTTATGATCGCATTTTTTTGTCTTTCTTTAACTTTTGACATGTATGTAAGTTTGTTAACTCTGAGAGATTCAACATTTGTTTTATACTTATTTTGGTAATATTTTTGTCTTTTTTCAACTTTAATCAAATTAATGATAATTCCAATGTCATTCAGATCTCCTTGACAAAGTGCGTAATTTATTAAATGTGAGTAATTGATATGCAATGCCTATATTAATATTCTATTTTTGCGCTTTGGTCATTTCAAGGTAAAGTGTTTAAGAGTAAAGTAACTAACTCGCATTGTTAATATACAGTGATATACATACATATATAATTAGTTTTTAAAAGACATAAGTTTTCTTGATTAAAATTTGATCAAACTATTATAAATTAATAGAGCAATCAAGCTAATGTTTCAAAGTAGTGTTACTAAGAGAAAAATTGGAAAATTTTAAAGTCTCCAAACAACTACTACATGTCGAAATTTTTCTTGAGGTAAGATAACTTATTGGATCCATTATATAACTTTGTCGTCCTAACGTGGTTTCAACCTTTTATTAGTGCATCTATTCCATAATTCAAAGTTCGTTTTAAAAGAAGATCCCACAACTATTTTAAGGCCATGTTCAGTACCCAGTATTATAACCTAAAAGTCTTTGAGAGGGTCTAAACATGTGTCTGGGAAACATACAACAGGCCAAGTCTCATCACATGTCTACGATAATAAGTCTCACTAAGGCGCTTAAAGCTTTATATTGCAAATAATTTGGCATCAAATGCCACCGGAATCAAACTATATCATCATCAATTTCATCAAATACAAATTCTACATCGAGCATAAGTACAGTGAACCAAATTCCAACAAGATATTGTATAAATTGCATATCTACTATTAGACATCAACATTTTCACCTAAATTCAATAATTCAATCTAATTCAAATAGTCCAAATTAT
This sequence comes from Lucilia sericata, assembly GCF_015586225.1. Classification (NCBI taxonomy): domain Eukaryota; kingdom Metazoa; phylum Arthropoda; class Insecta; order Diptera; family Calliphoridae; genus Lucilia; species Lucilia sericata. The sequence continues at coordinate 151,297 of NW_023995142.1, read as the reverse complement.
ACCTAAATTAGCCAATTAAAACATAACTTAAATCCACTAATTAAAAGCTAACCTATACATAATTTTAATCATGTTCTAAATTTATTCTAAATTTCCTAATTAAAACTATTGAAAATATGCAAAATTTAACCTAAATTCCCTAATTAAAACTATTGAAAATATGCAAAATTTAACCTAAATTCCCTAATTAAAACTATTGAAACTGTGCAAAATCTAACCTATATTCACGAATTTAAAACTATTACAAATATTTAAAACCTATTCTAAATTTTCTACTTAAAACTACATATATACATTTTCTAGTTAAAACTACTTATAATATTAAAACATATTCTAAATTTACTAAATAAGATTTTCTAAATATATTTATGTATATTGTTACGCGGCGGTAAAATATTAATAATAAAAATTGTTGCAATTTAAATCATGAATTTTAAACCTTGAATTCGAAAACAATTAGTTAAGGGCATGAAAGATTGTTTGGCTAGCTCGTATGATATATTTTAGACTCCTAACTCATTTGCTTCGCGCGTAATCATATAACATACACTGCATGCCAATTGAAATATCATAACCAGTGTATGCAAAAGTACTAGAAATAAAATCCTAATTAATTGAAATTATATCCAAAAGAAACCAACAGAACAAATCGAACCATGACATGGTGGTACGTCACGTAGGGTACACTTTTCCCTCCCAGCAATTACTTGCAAACACCTATGACAGAATTGTCACCCGTAAACTTTAAAAATCTGTCCCTGGAATATACACACATGACATTACTTACATAATTTTATCATTTTGTTTAGGCTATCCTTCCCTTACAATCAAAAGAATTTATAGATTCATTTTAACAAACAGAATTATAAACGAATTTTATTAAAGAAGAATTTAACAAAAATAATAATACGACAAAATGCATTGATAGTAAATAAAAAAAATATATAAATCAAGAAGTATGTAAATGCGTAAATAAACAATGATAATTACTCTGAGAGCAAAGAAATCATACTAAACAAAGTAAAAACTTAGTATTGAGAATTGGAACTTATAAAGAAAAATTACATGTTAATGAGATGAAACAATTTGGCAAACGGACTGACATATGGACAAGAGTTAAAAATAAGAATAAAGAAATAGTAACAATAATAATAATTTCAATTCATGATTACTCACTGAGAACATTTACATTATGTTTGATGATCCATTACTAGTGTTTCATTGATGGGCCCAGCAAATCTGTAGTAATTGGTGTTGTTGTTATTTAGCTCAAACGATGTAAATCTCTAAATTATGATTTTTTTTGTTACTATTAATAAGTTTAGATATTTAGATATATACTTAGAGAAATTTTAGTTATAAAATTAAATAAGTATGATTGTATTATAATAGTAATGTAAGTTTAGAAAATGCTGACAATAGTAAATTAATTCATTGTATAATTAAGTAAATATAATTCATGATTTTAAACAATTCAGAAATATTTGGAGATTAGGAACAATATAAATTACATTTTAAATAGGAATTTATAAAAAATAAAAAAAGAAACTATTTTAAATCGTATATAAAATGTGCAATAATAGTTAATTTAGCATTAATATAGTTTAGTTAGATTATTTATAAGTTAGTTTAGTTCAAATAGCTGTGATATTTATATTTATTTTAGAAAAATTAAGGTTAAAGTTTAGAGTATTATTATGTTTTAGAAAATATTTAGTACATTTTTGTATTAAATCTTTTGATTGTTTTAGATTAATTCATTTTGAGACAATTTATGTCACTTTTAAAAATCACATTACATAAGGTTTTAATTAATTAGTTTAAATTCGTTTACGTTTGGAAAGATTTAATACAAAAATTAAAATATTTTAGAACTAGTTTAAGAAATAATTGTTAGATTTTAAGATTTAGGTAATATTTAGCGAATTTTTGTATTAGATTAGATTTTAATAATTTTTAAATAGTTTTTAATGAATAATTAAGGCACATTTAAATATATAATTTGGCGTGACTAGGTGTGAAGACCTTCACGGCCACGTGGGATTTTAATTCTCACTCCGGGTCGTGTTTAGATGACTTTGGTTAGATGTGATGAACTTCTCGATCACGTGTGTAGTGAAAAAGCAATTAGATGAAGGACACGTGTAGACTGTAACTTGTGGACAGTCCCTAATTTTGGAAATTGTGTCTTAACGTCAAATGTAGTGACCTCGTGGCCAAAATGGACTTCTATATGTGGAAAAATTGGTGATGTATTTAAGGTGACTCTAGTCACATGTGGCGGGCCTCGTGGCCACGTATGGACTTTAATTGTGGAGTTTAATTTTCCGAATCTGATGATTTAAGTTCTAAAACCTCTTGAAATTTTACGCTCGGTGCGTTTAGTAACCATATATTCGGATATAAACTTGGTCAGATTTTACTTGTAGAAAATGATTTTATTCTTCCTAAAGAAATAAAATCGTTACAATATATACCTTGAATATCACATGGTTCTTACCTTTGTCTATAATTATAATTTACTAGAATCTGGAGGAATTCTAAAATTTATAAATTTTTCCATTCACTAATGGTTATATAAATAGCACATGTATTTTAATCTTTTATTAATTTAACTTTTATTAGTAACCACTGATCGTAACCACATTAACTTTGATAATGAAATCAAGTTGGTGATTAAGCTAGTTATTTAGTCAAATTTTACTGCGTAATTAAATAATATCAAAAGAAATTGAAGATAATACATATACTATATGTATGTCCGTCTGTTAAAAGAGGACAAAAATATGAATCCACTGCGGACAAAAAAAAATGAGTACTACCTGTATTTATATATATACAATGTATATTGTAAAAAATACACAAGATGACAAACATAAGTAGATGAGAGAATTTGAGAAAAGACTCAAACAACAAGTGCATTTTTATCGCATGCAATATTTTTGGGAAGGTACCATACAGACAGATGTGTACGTTTAATTAGTAAATAAATACTAAATGTTTTGTTTGTTTTTATGACAAGTAAAATGTATTTTCTTTTTCAAAACAAAAATTTTTTTTAAACCTTAAAAAAAAATCGTAACAAAGCTGCTTCTTATGCAGATTTTCTAAATCGTCATAAGAACAGGAATCTGATTTTTTTTTTCTACTTTCATTTTTGGAAACAATTTTTATTATTAATAATGTGAGTATCAAAGTGTGGCTCGACCCATAGAAAGCCGGGCAAAGAGTTAGCAAAATTCCTTATCTTTTCAAATCCGAGGCATGATATTTTCCTACATATTTTCCTCTTAAGTCCTCAATATCATATAAATTTGTACCTATCTTTTCCTTAATTTTACATTTTACGAACTTTGGAAGAAATTTTCTGTTTATATGTTTGGACATGTCGCTAAGTATATGATTCTTTCTAAATACTACTTCTCCTTTTTGAAATTCTATAGGTCTACTTCTTAAATTGTAGGTTTTAGTAGCTTTAGTATGGGCAACATTTAAGTTTTCTCTAAGGTTTTCTCTAATTTTTGCTAGTCTATCCGCACGATCCGAAATATTAAAGTCTTCTCCTGTTTTGCAGCTAAGTTTGTCCAAAATCTTGTACGTTGATCCATGTTGGATCATGTTTTGCCCAAATAAGGCATAATAAGGAGAACACTTTAGAGACGTGTGAAAGTCACTTCTTAATATGTTTAGAATCTGCGGTATGTACTTGTCCCAGTCTGTGTGATCCTTATGATCCTGAAGGAAACATCTTATTTTTGTTATTATTTCACGGTTGGTGCGTTCAGACGCGTTTGAATGGGGAGCGTAAAATCCTGTAGTGATATGGTTTATTTCGTACAATTTGAAAAATTCCTTCATCTCTTTGGAAACAAATTGTTTTCCATTATCACTGTGGATACAACGAGGAACACCGAATGTGGGGAAGATTTCCTTTTGAAAAAAAAGTATAACATTAGAAGACGTTGCGGATTTCATGGGTTTTAAGAACACAAATTTGGTTAGGTGGTCAAGACATATAAATATGACTGAATTTTTGACTTTGGTGGCAGGATATGGACCAAGAAAATCACAGTACAATCGTTCAATTGGTCTGTTAGTTAAGAACTGATTGCCCATGGTTGGTCTCGATATTTGGTTTGAAGATTTAACGCTTTTACATGTATCGCAGTTATTAACATAGCTTTTTACATCCGTAGCCATGGAAGGCCAGAAGTATTTTGTTCGTAATCTGGATAATGTTTTTATATATCCTCCATGACACGAAGAATCGGAATCATGAGCCAGTTTGATTGCCTTTTGGGCTAGCGATTTTGGCAACCATATACGCCAAAGTGTATCTTCCTCATCTTCAATACCCTGTCGAAAATGAGTACGTTTTAAAACGACTTTATTTAACAAACGAAGGTCGGGTAAAGAATCTACATTTTCTGCGATAGTTTTCCGAATTTCTGCGTAATCTTCATCGTCAAATTCTGGTGCTTCTAGGTCAATTTCTGTAAAATGGCATATTGAGTCTAATTCATCTACTTCCAGTCTTGATAAACAGTCAGGTACAACATTTAATTTTCCCTTTCTATGTTCTATTGAAAAATCATACCGTTGGAGTTTTAAGCTCCAGCGGGCTAATCTGCCGCTGAGATCCTTCTGTGACATCAGCCACTTTAATGAAGAATGATCTGTTATTATACGGAACGGTAAACCCTCTATATACGGCCTAAACCTATTTACGCATACTATGGCTGCCAGGCATTCAAGTTCCGTTACCGTATAATTTTTCTGAGCTCCATTTAGTTTTTGGGATACATATGCGATAGGGTGCTCTTTTCCATTTTCATCGTATTGGAGTAATACTCCACCAACACCTATTCTAGAGGCATCGCATTGTACTATGAATTCCCGTTCAAAGTTTGGCTGTGCCAAAACTGGAGCTGTACAAAGGGCAAACTTGAGCTTTTCGAATGAAATTTTGGCGGCATCGGTCAATGAGAAGGGTTTTTAGATTTTTTAAGGCAATCGGTTAAAGGTCCAGAAATATCAGCAAAATTGCTTATAAAACCTCTGTACCAATTTGCCATTCCTATAAACCTCCTCAACTGCTTTGGTGTCTTGGGTAATGGGAAAGTTTTAATTGATTCGACCTTTTCCGGGTCTACTTTAAGGCATCCCTCGCCAACAATATACCCAAGATACCGAATCTGTTTTTGGCAAAATTTGCTCTTGGCCACATTAATTGTAAGTTTAGCTCGTTTAAGACATTGAGCTACCTCATTTAAAAGCTTAATGTGAGAGGGAAAATCTGAGCTACAGACCAATAAGTCGTCTAAGTAAATGAATACATGTTCTCTTAACCGTGAAGGTATTACTTTGTCCATAAGACGACTCATTGTCTGTGGACCATTACATAATCCAAAGGGCATAAATTTGTACTGATAAAGAGGTTTTCCTGGGATTACGAAAGCTGTTTTCTCTTTCGAGTACTCACTAAGCCGGATTTGGAGAAACGCATCTTTGAGATCTATTCCGCTATAAAATAGGTATCCTTGAGCCTACTCAATAGCCCATTAATATGAGGTAGCGGATATGAGTCTTTTTTAGTAATCGCATTAAGCTTTCTTGAGTCGATGCAAAGCCTAACTTTACCCGGTTTTCTTACTAGGACCGCAGGAGAACACCAAGGAGAGTTAGACTCCTCGATAACACCCATTTTGAGCAACCTATCGATCTCCTGATATGCTTCCTCTTGTCTTGGAGGCGACAAAGGGTAGTGTTTACACTTAATAGGAGTGGCATCTCCGGTATCGATGTGATGCTCCAGTAAGTCTGTGCATCCTAGGCCTAATATCTCAAAAGATGGAAATTCTAAAATGGTTTTCTCAAGTACTAATTTTTGCTCTGACGTAAGATCATGAAAGTTATTGGAAAAATCTGTGTTACATGAAATTTCTGAAATTTGAATTGAAGGGACTGGAATAATTTCAGGAGCTAGTGCGAATTCTCGCCAGAAATTTACTCCGAAATATGCTTCTTGGGATAATGTGGGAACCAAGTAAAAGACGATATTTTTCTCAACGTTTTTGAAAATGACTGGAAGTGTACAGAATCCAAGTATATTTTGTCTTGATCCATTGGCTGTTCGAATTGACGAATTTAAAGTTTTGTATGAGATTTTATTTCTTTCTACGAAAGACATACAATCTTTACCTAACACAGAAACGTTAGCACCAGAATCTAATAAACCAACTAATGATTCGCCTAATATTTTCACTCTCGCAAACGGTCGATCATCTGAGCCACTAATCACTGTTTCTTCAAGTATTTTTCGAAAGTGTCGACGTTTTTTATAGCGAAGTCTACTTTTAAATATTCTCAAATTTGGTTTTTGTATTATTTTATTCTCAAGAATGTTAGGGGATAGTGTATTGTTTACATAAGAAATGTCAGAGGAATGTCTAGGTGTAATATCAAATGTTAAAGGAGTAGTAGAAATTGAATTTGTTTTAGTAGGTAATGTTTCAAAATCTTTAGAAAAGTTCTTGTTTATTATAAACTCGGGGTTTGAGGGGGTGGACGAGTGTCCCCGGTCGCCAGTTCGCCCACTTTGCGATTTCCCAGAACGTTGTGTTTATTGGGACAACTTGGTGTTAACGCACCTTTTTGTCCACATTTAAAACAAAATGGTTGTTTTATCTCTTGAGTGCAATAAATGTACGAATGTCCAAGTGACAAGCAGTTCCAACATTTAATGCCGGAATAATCATACCTAGACTTTCTATTTGACATTTGAATTGCATCAATTTGTGGGTCAGTACTGTCGGAATCATCAACATCAGGAAGAGTACAATCTATTTCATTTACGTTTCGAGGATTTGTAGTGCTGAAATTTTGAAACTTTGTTTCTCTTACTACTTTTTCTGCTCTACGAGCTGTGTCTCGAAAATCATTCAAACTTCGCGTTTCCGCATTAAAGAGTAAAAATCTCAAATTCGAATTTAAGTTTCTCTTCATAATATCAATTAGGGTTTCGTCAGGTAAGGGATTTTGAAGACGCAAATTCAGAGAAACTATTGAATTATGAAAATCGTCATAACACTCCTTGAACTGTTGCTTGCGCAACGAAATTTTTAATATGATGTCGTGGTCCGATTCTAAATGTCCGAATTCCTTCGTGAGGGCTTGTCGTAGGAGTGGATATGTAACGTTCCGGTTTTGCTTTGTAAAAAGCCAATACCACTGTTCGGCCTTACCATCTAACAAAACATGGAAATTAGAGAGCAAATGCTCATCAGAACATCTAGATCTACCACAAAGTGTTTCCACTTTAAACAAAAAATCGGATACAGATCCAGATCCATCGTAGGAAATCTTCCATTTTTCCAATTTTATATTAGATTCACCATTTCCGAAGGATCTAGTTTGATTATCTGTAGTGCGGTTCATATTAGAGCTAGGAGTGTTTGAATCTGTAAAATTTGGTAACAATTCTGGGGGTCTATTTATATTTGAAGAGGGAATACTACCAATCTGTGCAATACTTGCTCTAATTGAAGTGAGTTCCTTTCGAAATTCTTCCTGGGTGTTCCTCATGGTCTGTTGCATTAAAGCAATCAAAGAATCAAATGAGGATGAAGAAGTGGCATTGTTGTTGGTATTGGGAACCATTGGAGCGCCATTGCCAGGATTAGAGAATTGGTCATATGCAGGATTCATTCCTGTATTAAAAGCAATCCCTTCACTGCCAGTAATATTGACTTGTGGTTGTGATGTCAAATTCTGATCACTCACAATTTGTATATCTTGAAACAAGCTTGAAGATGGTAAACTACTGGAACTTTGAGGTCTTGGAATTTGTTGTGTTATTGGTCTATTAGCTGGGGAATGTACAACTTTAGGTTTGGGACTACTAGAACTTGACTGAAAATCAGTAGCTATATTATGAGATGTTGAGGAACCTCTACCTTTACCAAAAGAACTATTCCTACTACCTCTGGAAGAGTTTCTAGTTTCCATAACGAAAATTTAAACGAATAAAATGTGTCAGTATACAAGAATAAACACTAAATAGTAACTTATAGAGAACAAAGATTTGGCTCTATAATACAAAAATAGTGATGAGTGAATGAGCTATTTATTTAAAACAATAATTTTATTTTGTTATATGCCAAATAACTATAAAGAAAATTTTAATTGCCGTATAGAAAATCAAATCAGTATTATGTAAGCTTTTAGAATTAAATTTGATTATATATTATTATTGCAGGGAAGAATAACTCAAAACAAAATGAATATAGAAAGTAAAATGTCATGTTAAGAAGTGTCTCGCATTGCGATTTTAGCAAAATATCGGATCTACTTCTTTCTGTGTATATTTCAAAATAACAAAATGTATTGTAAATCCTAATCCGCAGCATTAAAATATTTTGATTAGAATATTCTAAATGGACTTGATTGGGATATAGTACAATACATTGATCGTTTTATTTCTACTTAACGCAACTTAAACTGAGACTAATTTACTACCCAGAATCAGGACTTTTAAATGAAAAAACAAAACTTAAAATTATTACACTTTTGGTATAATTTATATACTTTCCGTAGTGCAATTAGATTCAAAACTACCAGGTCTACAAGAACTCTAAGACTCCTACAGAAGTATACAAAACCTCAAGTGTATTATATTCTGTTTGACTTCATATTAGTATATTTTCCTAGATCTTCAAAATTTAATATATTTTATTATTTAGATTTCTATATCATATTGAAATTGGCCTTGATTGGCCATTACGTTGGGCGCCATATATGTTACGCGGCGGTAAAACATTAATAATAAAAATTGTTGCAATTTAAATCATGAATTTTAAACCTTGAATTCGAAAACAATTAGTTAAGGGCATGAAAGATTGTTTGGCTAGCTCGTATGATATATTTTAGACTCCTAACTCATTTGCTTCGCGCGTAATCATATAACATACACTGCATGCCAATTGAAATATCATAACCAGTGTATGCAAAAGTACTAGAAATAAAATCCTAATTAATTGAAATTATATCCAAAAGAAACCAACAGAACAAATCGAACCATGACATGGTGGTATGTCACGTAGGGTACACTTTTCCCTCCCAGCAATTACTTGCAAACACCTATGACAGAATTGTTACCCGTAAACTTTAAAAATCTGTCCCTGGAATATACACACATGACATTACTTACATAATTTTATCATTTTGTTTAGGTTATCCTTCCCTTACAATCAAAAGAATTTATAGATTCATTTTAACAAACAGAATTATAAACGAATTTTATTAAAGAAGAATTTAACAAAAATAATAATACGACAAAATGCATTGATAGTAAATAAAAAAAATATATAAATCAAGAAGTATGTAAATGCGTAAATAAACAATGATAATTACTCTGAGAGCAAAGAAATCATACTAAACAAAGTAAAAACTTAGTATTGAGAATTGGAACTTATAAAGAAAAATTACATGTTAATGAGATGAAACAATTTGGCAAACGGACTGACATATGGACAAGAGTTAAAAATAAGAATAAAGAAATAGTAACAATAATAATAATTTCAATTCATGATTACTCACTGAGAATATTTACATTATGTTTGATGATCCATTACTAGTGTTTCATTGATGGGCCCAGCAAATCTGTAGTAATTGGTGTTGTTGTTATTTAGCTCAAACGATGTAAATCTCTAAATTATGATTTTTTTTGTTACTATTAATAAGTTTAGATATTTAGATATATACTTAGAGAAATTTTAGTTATAAAATTAAATAAGTATGATTGTATTATAATAGTAATGTAAGTTTAGAAAATGCTGACAATAGTAAATTAATTCATTGTATAATTAAGTAAATATAATTCATGATTTTAAACAATTCAGAAATATTTGGAGATTAGGAACAATATAAATTACATTTTAAATAGGAATTTATAAAAAATAAAAAAAGAAACTATTTTAAATCGTATATAAAATGTGCAATAATAGTTAATTTAGCATTAATATAGTTTAGTTAGATTATTTATAAGTTAGTTTAGTTCAAATAGCTGTGATATTTATATTTATTTTAGAAAAATTAAGGTTAAAGTTTAGAGTATTATTATGTTTTAGAAAATATTTAGTACATTTTTGTATTAAATCTTTTGATTGTTTTAGATTAATTCATTTTGAGACAATTTATGTCACTTTTAAAAATCACATTACATAAGGTTTTAATTAATTAGTTTAAATTCGTTTACGTTTGGAAAGATTTAATACAAAAATTAAAATATTTTAGAACTAGTTTAAGAAATAATTGTTAGATTTTAAGATTTAGGTAATATTTAGCGAATTTTTGTATTAGATTAGATTTTAATAATTTTTAAATAGTTTTTAATGAATAATTAAGGCACATTTAAATATATAATTTGGCGTGACTAGGTGTGAAGACCTTCACGGCCACGTGGGATTTTAATTCTCACTCCGGGTCGTGTTTAGGATGACTTTGGTCAGATGTGATGAACTTCTCGATCACGTGTGTAGTGAAAAAGCAATTAGATGAAGGACACGTGTAGACTGTAACTTGTGGACAGTCCCTAATTTTGGAAATTGTGTCTTAACGTCAAATGTAGTGACCTCGTGGCCAAAATGGACTTCTATATGTGGAAAAATTGGTGATGTATTTAAGGTGACTCTAGTCACATGTGGCGGGCCTCGTGGCCACGTATGGACTTTAATTGTGGAGTTTAATTTTCCGAATCTGATGATTTAAGTTCTAAAACCTCTTGAATTTTACGCTCGGTGCGTTTAGTAACCATATATTCGGATATAAACTTGGTCAGATTTTACTTGTAGAAAATGATTTTATTCTTCCTAAAGAAATAAAATCGTTACAATATATACCTTGAATATCACATGGTTCTTACCTTTGTCTATAATTATAATTTACTAGAATCTGGAGAATTCTAAAATTTATAAATTTTTCCATTCACTAATGGTTATATAAATAGCACATGTATTTTATCTTTTATTAATTTAACTTTTATTAGTAACCACTGATCGTAACCACATTAACTTTGATAATGAAATCAAGTTGGTGATGAAGCTAGTTATTTAGTCAAATTTTACTGCGTAATTAAATAATATCAAAAGAAATTGAAGATAATACATATACTATATGTATGTCCGTCTGTTAAAAGAGGACAAAAATATGAATCCACTGCGGACAAAAAAAAATGAGTACTACCTGTATTTATATATATACAATGTATATTGTAAAAAATACACAAGATGACAAACATAAGTAGATGAGAGAATTTGAGAAAAGACTCAAACAACAAGTGCATTTTTATCGCATGCAATATTTTTGGGAAGGTACCATACAGACAGATGTGTACGTTTAATTAGTAAATAAATACTAAATGTTTTGTTTGTTTTTATGACAAGTAAAATGTATTTTCTTTTTCAAAACAAAAATTTTTTTTAAACCTTAAAAAAAAATCGTAACAATATAATTTCCTAAACTTAAACTAATGAATTTATAAAAATATTATAACTAAAATTACTCAATTTAAAATTTCAATCAAATTAAAATCATAATGTTAATTTTATAATCCTAATTATATATTCATTATTTCTCATATTACTTATAAGAAGAACTTTTTCCCATTATTAATTACTAATATTTATTCTTTAGTGTATATAAAAACACTATGAAATAGCTTTTTATATTTCTGAAACTAAAATATGTATGAAATCTCAGATTATAATTTATATTATTAAATTAAATTGATTTATAATTAACAACACTTTTTTGTTAAGTGTAAAATACGTATCTTTTCTTAAATTTTTTTCTAAACATTTTCCCATACTAATATCTAAATCAAATTGAATCAGTAATCATCATTCACATGTAGCAGAGATCATCACAATAACAACAACACTCTTTGAATTGCTGGGCCCATCATCTCAATAGAAGTGGAATGAAACATTGTAAGTTATTATGATTCTCTATTATTTAATTTACTTTTAAGTATTTTCTTTATCATTATACGTATTTTGCATTTACCATTATGCATTGTCAGTCCGTATTCCATTTGTCCCCACTGTCCGACTTGTGAAATTTATTTTTAAGAAAGTTAAAAACCAAAACAAAACATAATATTATTTTTACATCGATTAGTTTATTTATGACTCTCATTGAGTAATGATCATTTCTTTATATTACGCTTTATTATCATTTTTCTACTTTGTTTTAATAAAGTTTTGTTAATTTTGAATTTACGAAAATGAATCTATAAATATTTTAATATGGGAAGGATAACTATAACTAAGCTGTGAGTATGAGGTAAAAATTGTGTCGTATACAGGGACAGATTTTAAATTGTAGGGTATCCAGTCTGTCATAGGCGTCTGTTCGTACAGTAGGGAGGGAACAATGTACCCTATATGGCATACCACCTTGCCATCAATTCGTTTGTATGAAACTTGTTTTATTTTAATTGTAATTTGCTTCTTTTTTTATCATACTCCATGGGTATGGGAGTATGATATATGCTTACGCGGCCAGACACAGGTTAAGAATCATCATGTAGAGCTAGCGGGTCACCATTTCTATGCCCCTTAACCATGTATTGGTATTGTCATATATTTTTTTCAACATACGAAACTTGTACAATTTTTATTATTCGAAAGAAATTAGGCGGCGCGTAACATATATGGCGCCCAACGAAAAGGCCTTTTGTAAGGCCAGTGAAAGAAGTTTTGTTTAAAGCCTAAACGGCTTATGATTTTGCACCGCTTTAAGATCTTCTAGGTGATATTTTAAAACAGTTTTAATCAAATGTTAATGGTTAAAATATTTAGTAAAGTTATGTTAATTTTACTGCTTATACTTTTTCCCTTGTAAGTCATAGCTTTTTATAGATATTAAAATCGTTAAACCTATTTGCAACATTAGGAAATAAGTATTTTAAATATTTTGCCAACACAAGTGGTTTGCTTGTTATTTGAAGTCCATGATTTGGAATCAAAATTTCAAACTTGAAGCATCTTAAACAAGTAAACTAAATATATGCTGTAATTAAGTCCATTAAACTTCAATTTATAAGATTGGTTAATGTTGTTGATTACGATTTGCATAAAAATACAATTAGTTTGAAGTAGATCCGCAATCTTTGTATACAAAGAATTACGCTGCATTTTACTCTAATTGAGACACAATTTTTTACTTTTATGAACAGTTGATGTTATAGTTTATCTTTCCCAATAAATGAATATAATAGTTTGAAACTTAGATTGTTTTTTGTACACATACTTATATCATCTTTTGAACGTTTTCTTATAAGCGATAAGGAAAATTTATAAACACTTTTGAAACTTCGAATTTTTACAATTTATTGTTTAGAATATTTTCATATTTTTTTTTAAAATTTGCATCCTATGTGTTGTTTGGCATTCATAAGCAAACTCTTGTGAATAGTTTCCATTGTCTTTGAGATACTTGACATACATTTTTTCAATTTTTTGTTTTTCTAAATTTGTAATGAATACTAGAAATTCCGCTCGTGGTAACCTAAGTAGTTCTGGAGTTCGAGGACGTTCTACTAGAAGAAGTATTTCTGGTTCTAGAAACAATATTTCGATAGAACTTCAAGATTCTTTACCCAAAACAAAACCAAGAGTTGTACACTCTCCCAAGCCCAATACATCAACCCGCAGAAGCAATCCTAACGAAGAAGTTCAGGGCCCAAGTAATTTAGATTTGTCTTATACAAGTATATCAGGTCCTAAACCAGTACAAAGGACACAAAGTACAAATAGGCTAAACTCTCCTTCTGCTAGCAACTCAGCTTCTAAACCTGTAGAAAGAACTCATAGTTCAACTAGTTTGCCTACATCTTCTCTATTTAATGATATTGTTATAATGGATAACCAAGATTTATCTGCAAATGCAAATGTGTTCGTTCCCCTTAGTGGAAGAATTTCAGATTCTGTTCAAAACCCTGTAACAAATCCTACATATCAAGCACCTCATGGCGATGCTAATAATGCTCACCTTGTCTCAAGCAATGATGCCAATTCAAATGTAGGTACTTCTTTTGACACCCTAATTGCTCTCATGGAACAATCTATGAGAACCACAAGAGAAGAGTTCCGGAAAGAGCTCAACTCTATTAGAACCAGCATTTCCCAAATTGGTGGTACAAATCAGCCAACTACATTTCGTCCATCTGAATTCAACTATACTAACTCTAATACTCCAAATTCGAACAGTAATAGATCCTCTAATAACCAGAGTGACTCGTATAAAAACGAAGAAAACAACATAAAGTTAGAAAAGTGGAAAATCAGCTATGACGGCTTAGGATCGGTTTCTGATTTTCTCTTTAAAGTGGAAACACTTTGTACTCGATCCAAGTGCTCTGACGAACACTTGCTGTCGAATTTCCACGTACTTTTAGAAGGAAAGGCAGAAAATTGGTATTGGCTATTCACTAGGCAAAATAGAAATGTCACATATCCAATGTTACGTCATGCACTCACAAAAGAGTTTGGTCACCTGGAGTCCGACCACGATATCCTTTTAAAAATGTCGTTGCGAAAACAACAATTTAAAGAGTCATATGACGACTTCCATTCTGCCATCATATCTATGAATCTTCGACTTCAAAGCCCTTTACCAGATACGACACTAATTGAGATTTTAAAGAAAAACTTGAACTCAAATTTACGTTTTTTATTGTTTAATGCAGAGTCTAGGGACATAAACCAATTCAGGGATACAGCACGAAAGGCTGAAAAGGTTATAAGAGATACCAAAACTCAAAATCCTACTGGTATATCTAGAAATGTAAACGAAATCGAGGCATTGTGTCCAGATTCAGAGGACTCTGACCCTCAAATCGAAGCAATTAGTTACTCTCAAAGAAAATCAAACCATGATTATTCAAAAATACAGTGTTGGAACTGTTGTTCTTACGGGCATTCATATATTTATTGCTCAGAAGAGATTAAGCAACCTTTCTGTTTTAAATGTGGTAATAAGGGCGTTTTGACACCCAAGTGTCCAAACAACCACAATCAGGGAAACAGAAAAATGGGCGAACTGGCGACCGGGGACACTCGTCCATCCCACAAAACCCCGAGTTTCAATTAGAATATACAAATTCCAATAATTCTCAAAATATTTTACTCAAATCTGAATTAGTTAAATCTAATTCTATTTCTACCCAAACTTATTTACCTGATTTTGATCACAATTTTACAGCTGCCAAGAAACCTAATCTGAAAATTTTTAAATGTAGGTTAAGGTATAAGAAACGAAAACATTTTAGAAAGCTTTTAGAATCGACGTTTATTTCTGGACCTGATGATAGACCTTTTGCTAAGGTTAAAGTTTTTGATGAGTACCTAACTGGACTTTTGGACTCAGGAGCGAATATATCAGTTTTGGGAAAATCTTGTTTGGAGTTTTTACAAAAGATTAATATATCCTACAAACCTATAAAATCTTCAGTTAGAACTGCAAATAACTCAAAACAAAATGTAATTGGTTTTTGCTCCTTACCAATATTTTTCAAGGGTGTGTCCAAAAATATAGATTTTTACTTAGTCCCATCTCTAAGTCAGGAGGCTTACTTTGGAGTAAACTTTTGGCGGGAGTTTGCCTTAGCGCCGGAAATAGTTCCATGTATTTCTCCTAAAGTTTCAGAGTTGTCCCATTATTCAAATGATTCTGAAAACTTCCATGAGCTATCACCAGAGCAGAAATTGGTTTTTGAACAGACAATACTAAAGTTTCCTTCGTATGAAAAGCTAGGCCTGGGATGTACAGATCTTTTAGAGCATCACATTGATACAGGTGATGCTGTCCCTATCAAGAGTAGGCATTATCCGCTGTCTCCGCCAAGGCAACAAGAAGCCTATGACGAAATAGATCGGTTGCTAAAAATGGGAGTTATAGAGGAATCGAATTCGCCTTGGTGTTCCCCCGCAGTCTTGGTAAGGAAACCAGGCAAGGTAAGGTTGTGCATAGACTGTAGAAAACTAAATGCAGTAACCAAAAAGGATTCATACCCGTTGCCACATATAAATGGCCTTTTAAGTAGGCTTAAGGATACGTTTTTCATTAGTGGTGTTGACCTTAAGGACGCCTTTCTACAAATAAGGCTTACAGAGTCCTCAAAGGAAAAAACTGCATTTGCAATCCCTGGCAAACCATTATACCACTACAAGTATATGCCTTTTGGTCTTTGCAATGGCCCACAGACCATGAGTCGCCTCATGGATAGGGTCATTCCATCGCGTCTGAGGGAAAATGTGTTCATCTATTTAGATGACTTACTTGTCTGTAGTCCAGACTTTCAGTCACACATGAACCTTTTGTCTCAGGTCGCCACTTGCCTGAAAAACGCTAAACTTACAATTAACGTTAGCAAAAGTAATTTCTGCAAAAAAGAAATTAGATATTTAGGGTATATAGTTGGCAATGGTTGCCTAAAGGTAGATCCAGAAAAAGTTCAATCTATTGTGTCATTTTCATTACCTAGAACTCCAAAACAAGTCCGACGTTTTATCGGCATGACCAATTGGTATAGGTCATTTATAAACAATTTTTCAGATCTTTCCGGCCCACTAACAGATTGCATAAAAAAGTCTAACAAACCTTTCGTTTTAACCGATCTTGCAAAGTCCTCTTTTGAAAAACTCAAACTAGCCCTTACATCTGCACCTGTATTGGCCCAACCAAACTTTAATAGAGAATTCATCATACAATGTGATGCTTCTAAAGTTGGAGTTGGTGGTGTTTTATTTCAGCATGACGATCATGGCAATGAACATCCTATTGCATACGTCTCACAAAAGCTGAATAAAGCTCAAACAAATTATACGGTGACGGAACTAGAATGCCTAGCGGCAATTGTTTGCGTAAAAAAGTTTCGTCCCTATATTGAAGGACTTCCCTTCCATATTATAACCGACCATAGCTCCTTAAAATGGCTCATGTCACAAAAGGATTTGAGCGGACGGTTAGCCCGCTGGAGCCTTTAGCTACAAAGGTTTGATTTTGTGATCGAGCACAGAAAAGGGTCTCTAAATGTGGTACCCGATTGCCTTTCCAGAATGGATGTGGACGAGGTGGTTCAAACTGAACCGAACCTTGAAGTTGATTTATTGTCCCCAGAATTTAACAACGATGAATATAGCAACCTCAGGAAAAATATTGCTCAGAATAGTGAATCTCTGCCAGATATTAAAATCTTAGATAACCACGTATTCAAACGTGTAAAGTTTAGACAGCCTGGTGAAAACGAGGAAGACTTATGGCGTTTATGGATTCCAGAATCCCTTTCTGAAGCAGTAATCAGAGCTGCCCATGATTCTAATACTTCTTGTCATGGTGGATTCTCCAAAACGTTATCAAGAATACGTCAAAAGTATTTTTGGCCTAAAATGGCAAAAGATGTAAAATCATTTATTGATAAATGCGACATTTGCAAATGTATAAAGTCTCCAAATGCAATTACAAAACCCTTAATGGGTGATCAATTTGTGACAAATAGGGCATTTCAAAGGTTTTATTGCGACTTTCTGGGTCCATATCCGTTCACAAAAGTTAAAAACTCTGTAATTTTTATTTGCTTGGATCATTTGACCAAATATATTTTCCTTAAACCTTTAAAATCAGCCACATCAACAAACGTTATTTTGTTTTTTCAAAACGAGATATTCCCAACATTTGGGGTCCCTCAGTACGTGCACAGTGATAATGCAAAGCAATTCACATCAAAAGAAATGAGTGATTTTTTCAAATTATATGAAATAAAGCATATCACAACAGGTTTCTATGCCCCACATTCAAACGCTTCTGAGAGAGCAAATCGTGAAATTATTACAAAGATAAGATGTTTTTTGAAAGATCAAAAAGAACACTCGGATTGGGACAAATACATTCCGCAGATCTTATCGATTCTGAGAAGCGATTACCATTCGTCGATTGGCTGTTCCCCCTACTATGCCACCTTTGGTCAGAATATGATCCAACATGGCTCATCATATGGAATTCTGGAAAAGATTGGATGTATATCTGGAGAAGACTTTAATATTCAAAATAACGTTGATAAATTGTCAAAAATAAGGGAAACAATTAAGAAAAATTTGGATAATGCACATGAAAAGGCATCGAAAACATACAACTTAAGAAGTAAAGCAATAGAATATAATGTTGGTCAGGTAGTGTATAGAAAAAATCACATACTTAGTAATATGTCGAAACGCATAAATCGAAAATTCATGCCTAAATTCATAAAATGTAAAATTAGGGGAAAAATCGGCAAAAATTTATATGATATCGAAGATTTAAAAGGAAGGTATATTGGCAAATACCATACATCTGATTTAAAATCTTAAATAACTTAACCCGGCTTTGTGGATCGTGCCCCACGTTTTTGATTTCGTGGAATAATAAAAATTGTAACATTTTACTTGAAAATCGATTTACTGTTCGTACTTAAAAATAAATTATTTTCAATACGAAGCAGTTTTGTTGCGATTTTTAATTCATTTTCACATAATTTCACTTTGTTTTTGCATTTCTTTTGTTTTATGAAGCGATGTGTTTTTGAATATGTATAATTAACTCTTATTGTACATAAATAAAGCATTTATAATTGTTTCATAAAAATATGTTCACTGGGTAAATTTTCTTTTGAATGGATTACATCTCTTATCGTATAAATACTTTTCTAGCATGCTATATTTTTTCTTCCATATGGACAAAGAGTAGTTAACAAGCATACGTACATACAAATATGTAAATATATATGTAAGATTGTTAATGCTGAGAATTTACACTCCAAAAGCTTAATATCTTTTATGATCGCATTTTTTTGTCTTTCTTTAACTTTTGACATGTATGTAAGTTTGTTAACTCTGAGAGATTCAACATTTGTTTTATACTTATTTTGGTAATATTTTTGTCTTTTTTCAACTTTAATCAAATTAATGATAATTCCAATGTCATTCAGATCTCCTTGACAAAGTGCGTAATTTATTAAATGTGAGTAATTGATATGCAATGCCTATATTAATATTCTATTTTTGCGCTTTGGTCATTTCAAGGTAAAGTGTTTAAGAGTAAAGTAACTAACTCGCATTGTTAATATACAGTGATATACATACATATATAATTAGTTTTTAAAAGACATAAGTTTTCTTGATTAAAATTTGATCAAACTATTATAAATTAATAGAGCAATCAAGCTAATGTTTCAAAGTAGTGTTACTAAGAGAAAAATTGGAAAATTTTAAAGTCTCCAAACAACTACTACATGTCGAAATTTTTCTTGAGGTAAGATAACTTATTGGATCCATTATATAACTTTGTCGTCCTAACGTGGTTTCAACCTTTTATTAGTGCATCTATTCCATAATTCAAAGTTCGTTTTAAAAGAAGATCCCACAACTATTTTAAGGCCATGTTCAGTACGCAGTATTATAACCTAAAAGTCTTTGAGAAGGTCTAAACATGTGTCTGGGAAACATACAACAGGCCAAGTCTCATCACATGTCTACGATAATAAGTCTCACTAAGGCGCTTAAAGCTTTATATTGCAAATAATTTGGCATCAAATGCCACCGGAATCAAACTATATCATCATCAATTTCATCAAATACAAATTCTACATCGAGCATAAGTACAGTGAACCAAATTCCAACAAGATATTGTATAAATTGCATATCTACTATTAGACATCAACATTTTCACCTAAATTCAATAATTCAATCTAATTCAAATAGTCCAAATTATACCTAAATTAGCCAATTAAAACATAACTTAAATCCACTAATTAAAAGCTAACCTATACATAATTTTAATCATGTTCTAAATTTATTCTAAATTTCCTAATTAAAACTATTGAAAATATGCAAAATTTAACCTAAATTCCCTAATTAAAACTATTGAAAATATGCAAAATTTAACCTAAATTCCCTAATTAAAACTATTGAAACTGTGCAAAATCTAACCTATATTCACGAATTTAAAACTATTACAAATATTTAAAACCTATTCTAAATTTTCTACTTAAAACTACATATATACATTTTCTAGTTAAAACTACTTATAATATTAAAACATATTCTAAATTTACTAAATAAGATTTTCTAAATATATTTATGTATATAATTTCCTAAACTTAAACTAATGAATTTATAAAAATATTATAACTAAAATTACTCAATTTAAAATTTCAATCAAATTGAATTACTTAAAATCATAATGTTAATTTTATAATCCTAATTATATATTCATTATTTCTCATATTACTTATAAGAAGAACTTTTTCCCATTATTAATTACTAATATTTATTCTTTAGTGTATATAAAAACACTATGAAATAGCTTTTTATATTTCTGAAACTAAAATATGTATGAAATCTCAGATTATAATTTATATTATTAAATTAAATTGATTTATAATTAACAACACTTTTTTGTTAAGTGTAAAATACGTATCTTTTCTTAAATTTTTTTCTAAACATTTTCCCATACTAATATCTAAATCAAATTGAATCAGTAATCATCATTCACATGTAGCAGAGATCATCACAATAACAACAACACTCTTTGAATTGCTGGGCCCATCATCTCAATAGAAGTGGAATGAAACATTGTAAGTTATTATGATTCTCTATTATTTAATTTACTTTTAAGTATTTTCTTTATCATTATACGTATTTTGCATTTACCATTATGCATTGTCAGTCCGTATTCCATTTGTCCCCACTGTCCGACTTGTGAAATTTATTTTTAAGAAAGTTAAAAACCAAAACAAAACATAATATTATTTTTACATCGATTAGTTTATTTATGACTCTCATTGAGTAATGATCATTTCTTTATATTACGCTTTATTATCATTTTTCTACTTTGTTTTAATAAAGTTTTGTTAATTTTGAATTTACGAAAATGAATCTATAAATATTTTAATATGGGAAGGATAACTATAACTAAGCTGTGAGTATGAGGTAAAAATTGTGTCGTATACAGGGACAGATTTTAAATTGTAGGGTATCCAGTCTGTCATAGGCGTCTGTTCGTACAGTAGGGAGGGAACAATGTACCCTATATGGCATACCACCTTGCCATCAATTCGTTTGTATGAAACTTGTTTTATTTTAATTGTAATTTGCTTCTTTTTTTATCATACTCCATGGGTATGGGAGTATGATATATGCTTACGCGGCCAGACACAGGTTAAGAATCATCATGTAGAGCTAGCGGGTCACCATTTCTATGCCCCTTAACCATGTATTGGTATTGTCATATATTTTTTTCAACATACGAAACTTGTACAATTTTTATTATTCGAAAGAAATTAGGCGGCGCGTAACATAGTCTATAGTCTAGTCTATAGTCTAGTCTATAGTCTAGTCTAGTCTAGTCTATAGTCTAGTCTATAGTCTAGTCTATAGTCTAGTCTATAGTCTAGTCTATAGTCTAGTCTATAGTCTAGTCTATAGTCTAGTCTATAGTCTAGTCTATAGTCTAGTCTATAGTCTAGTCTATAGTCTAGTCTATAGTCCTGTCTATAGTCTAGTCCTATAGTCTAGTCTATAGTCATAGTTCTATAGTCTAGTCTATAGTCTAGTCTATAGTCTAGTCTATAGTCTAGTCTTAGTCTAGTCTATAGTCTAGTCTCTAGTCTAGTCTATAGTCTAGTCTATAGGTCTAGTCCATTAGTCTAGTCCTATAAGTCTAGTCTATAAGGGTCTAGGTCTATAGTCTAGTCTATAGTCTAGTCTATAGTCTAGTCTATAGTCTAGTCTATAGTCTAGTCTAGTCTAGTCTATAGTCCTAGTCTATAGTCTAGTCCTATAGTCTAGTTATAGTCTCGTAGATAGTCTAGTCCTATAGTCTAGGTCTATAGTCTAGTCTATAGTCTAGTCTATAGTCTAGTCTATAGTCTAGTCTATAGTCTAGTCTATAGTCTAGTTCTATAGTCTAGTCTATAGTCTAGTCTATAGTCTAGTCTATTAGTCTAGTCTATAGTCTAGTCTATAGTCTAGGTCTATAGTCTAGTCTATAGTCTAGTCTATAGTCTTAGTCTATAGTCTAGTCTATAGTCTAGTCTATAGTCTAGTCTATAGTCTAGTCTATAGTCTAGTCTATAGTCTAGTCTATAGTCTAGTCTATAGTCTAGTCTATAGTCTAGTCTATAGTCTAGTCTATAGTCTAGTCTATGTCTAGTCTATAGTCTAGTCTATAGTCTAGTCTATAGTCTAGTCTATAGTATAGTCTATAGTCTAGTCTATAGTCTAGTCTATAGTCTAGTCTATAGTCTAGTCTATAGTCTAGTCTATAGTCTAGTTATAGTCTAGTCTATAGTCTGTCTATAGTCTAGTATAATCGTCTAGTCTATAGTCTAGTCTAGAGTCTAGTCTATAGTCTAGTCTATAGTCCAGTTCCATAGTCTAGTTACTAGTTAGTCTATAGTCTAGTCTATAGTCTATAGTCTGGTCTATAGTCTAGTCTATAATCTATAGTCTAGTCTAGTCTATAGTCTAGTCTTATAGTCTAGTCTAGTCTATAGTCTAGTCTATAGTCTAGTCTATAGTCTAGTCTATAGTCTAGTCTATAGTCTAGTCCTATAGTCTAGTCATAGTCTAGTTTATAGTTTAGTCTATAGTCTAGTCTATAGTCTATAGTCTGGTCTATAGTCTAGTCTATAATCATAGTCTAGTCTAGTCTATAGTCTAGTCTATAGTCTAGTCTATAGTCTAGTCTATAGTCTAGTCTATAGTCTAGGTCTATAGTCTAGTCTATAGTCTAGTCTATAGTCTAGTCTATAGTCTAGTCTATAGTCTAGTCTATAGTCTAGTCTATAGTCTAGTCTATAGTCTAGTCTATAGTCTAGTCTATAGTCTAGTCTATAGTCTAGTCTATAGTCTAGTCTATAGTCTAGTCTATAGTCTAGTCTATAGTCTAGTCTATAGTCTAGTCTATAGTCTAGTCTATAGTCTAGTCTATAGTCTAGTCTATAGTCTAGTCTATAGTCTAGTCTATAGTCTAGTCTATAGTCTAGTCTATAGTCTAGTCTATAGTCTAGTCTATAGTCTAGTCTATAGTCTAGTCTAGTAGTCTATAGTCTAGTCTAGTCTAGTCTATAGTCTAGTCTAGTCTATAGTCTAGTCTTAGTAGTCTATAGTTGTCTATAGTCTAGTCTATAGTCTAGTCTATAGTCTAGTCTATTAGTCTATAGTCTATAGTCTAGGTCTCTAGTCTAGTCTAAGTCTAGTATACAGTCTCTAGTCTAGTAGGTCTATAGTCTAGTCCTATAGGTCTAGTCTATCGTCTAGTCATAGTCTAGTTTATAGGTAGTATATAGTGTAGTCTATAGTCTATAGTCTGGTCTATAGTCTAGTCTATAATCTATAGTCTAGTTCTCAGTCTATAGTCTAGTCTATAGGTCTAGTCTATAGTCTAGTCTATAGTCTAGTCTATAGTCTAGTCTATCGTCTAGTCTATAGTTCTAGTCTATAGTCTAGTCTATAGTCTAGTCTTATTTAGTCTAGTCTATAGTCTAGTCTCTAGTCTAGTCTATAGTCTAGTCTATAGTTAGTCTATGTCTAGTCTATAGTTAGTCTTAGTCTAGTTCTATAGTCTAGTCTAGTCTAGTTCTATAGTCTAGTCTATAGTCTAGTCTATAGTCTAGTCTATAGTCTAGTCTATAGTCTAGTCTATAGTCTAGTCTATAGTCTAGTCTATAGTCTAGTCTATAGTCTAGTCTATAGTCTAGTATATCGTCTAGTCTATAGTCTAGTCTAGAGTCTAGTCTATAGTCTAGTCTATAGTCTAGTCCATAGTCTAGTTTATAGTTTAGTCTATAGTCTAGTCTATAGTCTATAGTCTGGTCTATAGTCTAGTCTATAATCTATAGTCTAGTCTAGTCTATAGGACTATTTTCTAGTTTATGTTGTGTATTGTAGTCTACAGTAAAGTTTAAACTATAACCCTGTCTACTGTCTGGAGTATATGGTCTAGAATATTGTCTAGTCTATATTATGGAGTTTTGTCCGATCTATAGTATGTAATACACCAAGTCCACAATTATGGCAGAAGCCACTGTGCAACCATTAAATATTATTTGTATAGTGTGCTGTTAATTGTTATAGGCAGCAGCTGTAATGGGTTTTGTTAGGCATGTATAAAAGGAAGCGCACCAGAAAATGTTTCCAAATATTAGATAAGTAGTTAAACAAATAATGTTGTAAAGGATATAGTATTTTAAAGGCAGAGAAGCAAAGTTTATACCTATTTTTTTAAGGAAGTTGCGAAATGCAAAACCCACAAAAAATTTATTTTATTGTCTCTTCTAAGAAAAATTTATTTAAACAAAACTAATCTTATTATAAAAATGTTGTTTCGTTTGCATGATTTTAGGGATTTGTTTATGCCAATTGCTGCATAAATCTTTAGTATCTTACCAAAACTAAGATGTTTTTTTCCATGTTGCTTGCAACATGTTTAGGTCAGATTTATAATACCGACAGTAAAATAAATAGCAAAAACAGAAAACACAATAAAAAGAAACTCAAGAATATCTCACTTTATCTGCCACCAATAAACCACAAAAGACCACAAACAGACAAAAAGAATTATTTTATACCAAGTAAAGAAAAAAAAAAAAACATTTACATTATTTTTGTAATTGTATTTACCAAAGATTATAACGAATGTAACAGAAAATTAAAAAAATAGTTTGTTGAAATTGGCGTAAAGTTTATGATTATTTTAAACTAAATCCCCAATGAGTTTGTTTTAATAAGAATACA
This sequence comes from Lucilia sericata, assembly GCF_015586225.1. Taxonomy (NCBI): domain Eukaryota; kingdom Metazoa; phylum Arthropoda; class Insecta; order Diptera; family Calliphoridae; genus Lucilia; species Lucilia sericata. Next base: position 126,464 of record NW_023995142.1, on the reverse strand, counting down.
AAATATGTTTAATTTCTTTTCATTTCCTAAGATGGTTTTTCGTTTTTTACTTTGTTTACAAAACAACAATTTCAATTACTATTAAGGCAAATTGTAACAAAAATGCAAAAAGGTAAATTTGTGAAATAATAAAAAAAAAATACTCCAAACCAAAAGCAAAATATGAAAACTATAAAAAGAGAAAACATTTCATATTCAAGTGCTATATCCGTTTCTTTTTTCCGTTCTATCTCCCGTTGTTCTTGGGTTTAAGCCTTTGCTTATGTATAGCGTTTGCTGTTATTTTTGGATCCTTTTCGTGTTTCATACTTATCTTTCCTTTTTTATTTTATTTCTTCCGCAAAATTTTCCAGTAACACTTATACACAGCCATCCATTGAATCATTGTGTTCAGTCGCCAAGAAAAACACTTTACAGTACAAAACCCAAACGCTGGAAAAACCAGAGCATTTTCATGTAGCCACAGTTACAAAAACTTCAATACCATCACTAAGTATGCAAATACTGAAATATTCACTGATGTCAGGGACAACAAAACAATAGGAAACATATAAAAAAGAAACTGTTGCAGACACCTGGTGAGTTAATATTGTACAATTTTCTATAGGAAAAGGGTTTCTCTAAGAGGCACTTTTCTATAAGAAAAATGTCTCACAAAAGATATAACTTTCAAAAAGCTATGTGTATTCTAAAGGATGTTTTATATGAAAGGTGATCCCAAAGTACTGAATTTTCTATTCGAAAAGTATCTTCGAAAGAAGATATAATTTTATAAGAAAAGTGTCTTCCAAAGATGTCCATTTATTTATTATATAATTTTTTTTAAGGAAAGTGGCTCCTGGAGTAAATTATGTATGTTTCCCTAAAATTAAACAGTTTTCTATACTTAACTTTTTTTCGTTTCCACAATCTTGAAGTACACTAATGTACATTGTACTTACTTTCGTCTCTAGTAATAGCATACAATAAAGTATTATTTCAACTTTGGCTTTTAATATCTTATATTGGGTTCACCACAGAGATGGTGGAAATATTCCTTTACATCCTCCTTAAATTCATACCGAGAGTAATCGTTTGATTTTCCTCTTTATTGTACTTTTTCAGATATTCCTTAACAAAAAATTTTGCTGTACAATTGACTGCTGTTACTACTTCTGGTTGGATAGCTTATTTTTGTTAAGAACAATGTAGTTGTTCATGAAAAAGATTATTAAGACATTATATTGCAAGTATGAAGCAAGGTGATTTTATTATTGTAATGTCTTTATGGATAATTCGATTTTAGGTGCTGTTAAGTTAATATTGCGAAAATTATTAGTTTTGGACTACCATTTAAGTAAGATATGTAGATAGTCAAGTTTGAAATACTCTACAGTTATATAATGAAATTTTCTAAAAAAAAGTTTTAAAGGGCGATAAATGGCCAATTACGGACCTATCATTACAAAACAAAGATTTTAAATTTCAACTAATACAGATAAAATAATGAACTCGTAATATTTCCTATGAAACTATACCCTACCAACTAACAAAAGAGGAGTAAATAAAACAAGAAACGAGACTATAACAAAAGGGAAAACAAAACTTGAACATGAAATGAAACACCTATAATACTTTTCTTTTACCGTATAACACGTTTAAAATATTTAAGTAGTCATCTGTACAAACAAGTAAACATGCATCCATAGCATTACAGACAAACATTAATTTAACATGCACACTAGACCTGCTCCAAAAATAGCTTTAGTTTGTATAGTTCAAAATCGAGTGGAAGTTGTTGATTCAAAATTATAGACAAGAGTTCAAACTGTATAGACTTAACTGGACTATATAATAGTCTATAGTCTGGACTACAGACTTAACTATATATAGTTCAGACTATAGACTATTCTGTAATCCCGATTATTCTACAGTCCAGATTATTGACTATTCTATAGTCCACACTATACACAATTCTATAGTCCAGACTACATACTATACTGCAGTCTCGAGTACAGACTATTCTATAATACAGTTTATAGATAGTACAGAATATTGATTTGTGTATAGTCTATAGACTGGACTATAAAGAAAATTATAGACTAGAATATTCCTCAAGATATAGACTAGACTATAGACAAGACTACAGTCTACACTATTCTTCAGTCTTTAGACTAGACTATAATCCATGCTGTGAAAAGACTATAGACTAGACTATAGTCCAGGTTATATTTCAGATTATAAACTAGACAATAGTCTATATAGACCATAGACAAGTCTGTAAACTATACTATAGTCCAGACTAACTATAGACAAGACAGTTTTCCATTTAATTGATCAGATCTTACTTTAGTAAACTAGACTTTAATAACAATATGCGAATATCGGGTGTATCTCTGAGGTAGTACAGGTCAATAAAAGGCTTATCATATTTTAATGCAGAGTAGTCATTTAGAATGTCTTGTTCTTGTCTGAACCATTCCCGACATCCCAAGCAAATTTATTTTATGGAGCCTAGTCTAATAAGTACAAAATTATACATTTTGCTTCTTTGTATACTTTCAAGAGAAGAAAATCCTGTAGTAGTTTCCACATTATTTGGTTTTTATTTATTTCTTTTATTCTCCTGTTTCTTAATGTTTTATAACACCAACTGACAATATTGTTGTTTATTTATTATTTATATATTTTTATTTCCTTACTTTTGTAACACAATATGTGTAGGTATGTAAGTCAGTGTCGACAGGAAGTGATATAAATCTAATGGGTGTTTATACTAAGGGCATGTTTATACTTTCTTTAATTCCAATTTTTTTTTCTTTTGTGGTTTAACTAATAAGAGTTATCATGGTCCAGAGAGTGTCAGAGTGTCACAAGTGTTTTTTCTATCACCAGTGATTCTAGTGGGTCTATTAGTTTAGTTGTCTTGACTTACATTAAATATTAACTAACAATGTTAAAAAGCAACTAATAGGTATTAAAAGCAAGTGGAGAAGTTGTGTTTGAGTGCGTGTGCAATTATTTTTAGTTTTTTATTATTAACTTCTTCAAAATGCCTTTGACATTTACAAATCATATTCAATATCTATTCAAGTTTTTTTTCAGCTTTAAATCTTTTGTCATTTGTTATAAAATTTAGCAAAATTGCTCATCAGTATTTGTTTAAATGTTACTTACTGATCCTTATCAATGTTTCGTTTTCATACTAAATTTTTTAGTATTTATTTTGTAATTTACAAATAATTGACCTCTGGCAATATCTTTAGAGTTCATTGACTTTTAGTGCGCTTGAGTTCACAATTTCCTTATGTTTCCTTAAGTATTCAACACATTTTTGGCAACCATTCGTTTGTTTACAGATTTTTTTTATACGCAAAAATCATATGAATAATGTACAATGAAAAAGGTTTTATTTTCACCCTCAACCCTAGGAAATAACCAAATGATTTATTAAGACAATTAACTTTTAGTTCTTGCTATATAATATTATAAAAATATTAGGCCGGCTCTTAAAAAGGAGATTTGTTTTGATTGACTATACTTTTGTTTGTTTTAAGTGGTTAATATTTAATAGTTTTAGTGAATAGTTGAGAAAATTCCTTAACGATAATAAGAGATCAAATATTAGACAGTTATATTAATACATATATACAAAAAATTGGAAGAAATAAGGTCAGTCCTAATGTACATAAGACAGAGCTATTCATATATGCACATGTGGTCAGAAAAATAGTTAACTGATCTATTTAATATACTCTCCATAAAAGCTGAAGTTGTAGGTTAAACTGTGAGTACTTAGAGGCCATCTGGACAGGATCAGAACATTTTGAATATTCTGCAAGTGACGATTTGTCGATAGCACCATCAGGGTCACAATTAAGCAATTTCATTTCTCCGAATTCCATTACTTCTTGCAGTCCAAATCAGTTCTATATAGTGTCGTCAAAGCTGGCACAGGAAGTAGTAAATGAACGTTAGATTTCAGATACTTGAGGGATTCAAAACTGTCTACATAGATTTAAATGGTAGTTCACTGCCTGTAAACAGTCAAGTTTGTCTCAGGTACTTTCCGGAGAAAGTACTTCTAAGAGCTTATAACACTTTGGTGGGTCTATGAACTTCGTTGTCTTAATCATTAATTTTTTTGGTTTTAAGATAGGTATACAAATTCACAACTATTTTTCTCGCCACAAATATACGCACACTGAGTGCATACGATAAAATATTGGTGTACAACTCTAATATTTTACTATTTTAACAACACTTCCATTAGTTTACATATTTGTATACTTATATTGTATATAAAATATAAAAAATATAAATATACAAACTTTTTACATATGTGAGTGAGTGAACTTGCAACTAAACAACAGCAAATAAGGGTTAAAATTATTTATACATATACGTTCTCTGAAATGCATTTTATTTTGACCATATTGTTTACAAGTCCAAAATACTCTATAAAATAAATTGCAGTATATGAATTTAAACTTCTTAAATGTATGTGTTTATAACACTGGAGGGTGGTGATGTGAGTTTTTTTGCATATGGTTCATATAATTCGATACTTTTTGTTCTACATATAGATTCATAGAACTCAAAATATATGAAGACCAATCTAGGTTTTGATCTCGTTAAATTTAAATATAAAATATATTGAACTTAGGAATAGATGGTTTTATATATGGCTCATTACTCAATTGAATTATTCTTTACGTTCTTCCTAAAGGAAATTTTACAGTTCGCCAAACATAATGTATGAATTTATAAAATATTTGTTGTTCTTTCTATTGTTCGTGTATGTTTCTATTTGAGAGAACATGTTGCAAAGTAACAATTTTGTTGAATGTTAAATGGGTTTACTTCTTTTACTTTATTTATTTATCAAAATGAATACTTTATTGTACTCATAGATAGAAAACTACATATATTTATGGCTCTAGGTTACAAATCCTAAGAAAACTTGTACATGTACTTTGAGATGCAATACTATTTTGTCGTAAACACGTCAGTTTTGAATAGCATATAAAGGGATATTAAAGAATGATCCAGTTAACACTGCAGAAATTTAAGAATCATTCTCAAAAATTTATCCTTTAAACAAAAGTTGCAACTCCTTTAAAAGAATGCTGTTATTTTCTTCGTTTCTTTTCTCCATTAGTAAATTTAAAGTTCTTTAAAATATTTTTACATGTTCTTTTGGTTTTGTTACTGTGTGAAAATTTTAAAATTATTCATTCCTTTAGGGCCAGTGCAGTAAACTTCCTTCCTTTATTATCACATTTTTGTGTATCCTTTATATAAGATGTTTCTTTTTCGTATCCTAAAGCTTTGCTTTGTAGTTTTCATTGTAGCAAAGTGTTGATGTGTGTTGTTGTTCATGGTCAAGTAAATGGCCAGGAAGATGAGTAAATTTATACAACATGTTGCTATACACGTTTAGTGTTTGCCTATATTTTTTAAGCTTTAGGGAAATAAAAAACCCAAAAAATTTCTACTAAAAACTTACAGCTAAACTTATGAAGCAGTTTTAATCAGTTTAGAGTCTTTGTTAACAGTTCGTTAAGCAATTTTTAAAAGATAAATTTAACTTGGATGGTATTTTTTATTTGGAAAATAAATAGATAAAAAATGTTTATATGACTTCATACGTATGTATATGTACTTATATGGGGGATTATTAAAAACTTTTAATTCCTTTGGAATTTTATTTAAGTCCTTATAACTTCTGTAGTAATGAACTCTGAAACAAAGTTTTTACGCAGTGGAATTCTCAAGATTTCAAACCAACATGGTGCAAAAGTTCTAGATTAGAACTCTTTATTTCGATCCGCAATCGTTCCTTAAAGTTTAAAAATGTTGAAAAATCGTATGTCACAAGCTAACTTTTCTCCATTATTTTTTCTTTTTTGGTCTTGGTTGAAGATTTCTGAGTATTTTTTGTTACTGTACTTAGTAACTACAATTAGGAGATCAATCCTTTACCAACTTTTCCGCGTTTCATAACTTTACGTGTTGATACTCAGGTGTCGAAATTTGTCCCCACCATTTCTTGAGTTTTTAATTTTTAATAGTTTTTTGGAATGGACCCGTGCGCCGTTTAATATTATTTAAAAATTGAGCCCATTGTAGTTAGACATCGTAATTCTGCACAGTTTGAGGTATATCTCGTTGATGTGCCCTAAATAGTATGGACGCATAACAGTCACAAAAGTAGTAAAACGTAAGAGAAATTTTTTGAAAATATCAGTTTTTCGCTCGGCACATCCTCACTCATAAACAAAATATTGCAAATTATTGCGTGAAATTAGTTTTTTGTTATTTAAAAATATAAAATCGAATAGGCGCTAAAAAATAAATTAACGCAAAAATTTTATGGACTTTTTGAAAATTTTGCAAAAATTACATATTTTATTTCGTGGTTTAATACATAAAACAATGGCTTTGAAAAAATTTAAACGCATTGTACTAAGGGTTATGATACAAGCAAACCATTGCTATGAAAAATTTGTTCAAAAATACAGTGATAGTTGAAAGCGCGACATTTTTATCTAAACACATTTTGCTAAGGCACATCATGGATGTTCGACTAAATTCATCAAAATTGGCTTTATTTGCAAGTTTTATTAATGATTTAATGAAAAACTGGTGGGCGTCAAAAATATAAAAGGATTGCATGTTTTATGGACCAAATAAAATTTACTTAGATTTAAAATGTATCACTAATGTAAAAACATATTTCATTGTAATTTCACCATTTTAACTGCATTTTCTTATAAACTTTTGACATACAATTTTTATGTGAACTGCATTTTTGTCAAATTTTGCAAATTCGCGATTTTATGCAATTTTTTTTTTTTTTTACTACGTAATTTAATATTTGTGGAGCCTAAAATGAGTTTGGATAAGTCTTCAAGAAACTTTATATATTTAAGATATTAACACTTAGAAAAAATAGGTTTTAACTTTAAATATAGAAAATTTAACAATCTTAGCAATCGTTGGTAAACTCTACAAAATTTAATGTTTGAATGTTTTGCATGTTTACTATTCTAAAATGGTTTCGGAAAAGGCTTTAAAACTTCGCGACAAACGAAAACAATATATTGAACAAAAAAAAAAAACAAAATTTGAAAAGGAGAGATATTCGCAAAAAAAATGTGAATCCAAGAACAAAAACTGAACTAAATGGTAGAAAATCGTCAAGAATTCAATATAAATCTAAACAGCAATTGAAAATAGCAAATAATCTTAACAACAAAATAACCGAGACTTGTAAATATTTAAAGATTGGTAAAAGTTTAACAAGTGAACTATTATTAAATGAAAACGGCACTTCAAATGATGGATACATATATTGTAGCATACAAGGAAAGCACTGTGAATGTTTTAAATTGCATGAAGTATGTAAAAAAAGTCTTAACAAAACTCTTAATCGGGAGTCAGCATTAAGAAGAAAAATAAAAAAATTGGAGGAGTCCATTAAATGCCAAAAAAGAACTATTGAGGTATGGAAAAAAAGGTATTACAGAGCGGTTAAAACCCCAGAAAGCACTCCTGAAAAAGAAGCACAACAAATAATGCGGCAAGGTAATACTGCAATAAAAAAAAGATTAATGTTTTGCTCGGTTTTGGAAAATCAAATTCGCGATAACAAACAAAAACTTAATATGCAGCATGAAAAGACTTTTCTCTCAAAGATTATTTCAGGAAAAATCGTTAAAAAATACAAGTGCTCTAAAAACCTAGCCCCATTAGTAAGTAAATACATGCAAAACAAACTTTTAAATATCTCTTCTATTAACAACCGTAAAATAAATAAACAAAAAGTTTTAAAGAATATTGTTAGAAAATTCTTAGAAAATGATTCAAATTCATCAATTGCACCTGGAAAAAATGATGTTATAAAAAAACGTGGTAACACTTTTAGAAAAAGATTTCTGCAAGATACTTTGAGTAACCTCTGTGAAAAATTTCAAAGTGAAACAAAAATAAAAATATCTCTTGCAACATTCTGTAGACTTCGTCCATTTTGGATTTTAAAAAATAAAATGTCTTATCGCAATACATGCCTTTGCAAAGCACACGCTAATTTTGATTTCTTATTACAAAAACTTTTTTTTCACAAAATACTATCCACATTCAGTTCCACGAAATTTAGTTATCTAATAACATGTAATCCCCAGTCTAAAGACTGTATGTATAGAGAATGCCTTCATTGTAAAAATAAACGAATATCAACACCAATTGATCCCAACACACCAACTTTTTATTATCAGTGGTGCCAAAAAGAAATTGATAGAAAAGGATCTAAAAATTTAAACTACCATGTGAAAATTACTACCAAAGAAATCGTTAAATGTAACTTAGAACAATTAATTGAGGAAATAAATAAACGTACACCACAGTTTTTAAAGCATGTTTATGATACTGGACATCAACATAAATTTATGCAAAACATAAAAAAAAATTTAGCCATTAATGAAGTATACATTGTTATTGACTTTTCGGAGAATTATGTATGTAAATATTCATCGGAAATACAAAGTGTGCATTTTGGTGCTTCGAAGAAACAAATTTGTTTGCATACTGGAGCATTATTTTTTAAAGATGTTGCATCAGGTGATATAAAATGTATATATATATATATATATATATAAAAAGTGTATATATACACTCGTTTTTTTTCAAAATATATTTATATTGAAATGCAATTTGAATTGAATAATTTTGTGGATAAGTAGAAGTTGATCAATAAAATTAGCATTTTTATTGAACTTGACTTGTTCAACTTGAAGATTGTAGGAAAAATTTATTAAAATGTCAAAGTACTTTTCAATTATTTAATTTGTATAAGAATAAAGGAAAATAAAAAATCCTATTGCATTAACTTTTGATTGCAATCACAAGAAGGGGTGGGTCATTTTCTGAGTTGAATTAGCTATATCCGTCTTTCAGTCTGCCTATTTGTCCTTGCAATCAAAGGACTGCAAACCATTTGAATTAAAAAAAAAAAATAAAAATTAAATATTCAAATTGTTCTTTAAAAAAATTAATTAAATTAATTTTCAAATTAACGCTTCTATAGCTAAACAAATAATATACTCCTTCTCACTTTTTTTTTTAATTTGTTTGTATATTTAAGTAATTTTGCTTTTATTACCACAAAAACCATACATTAACACTAACTAAACTTTTTCCCTCTGGGCTTTCACAAAAACTTCCTTCAAAGAGAATGTGAGAATAAAGAAAAGTGGTAAGAGTTTGGGCAGATTTTTCTCGTTTGCAAATTTTGACAAAAAATACCAAGTAAAAATTATATTTTATAATAAAATTACATTATGTTTAAAGCAGAATCCTTAAGAGAGTAAAAATATGTATTAAAAGTCATGAAAAGAAAATTCTGTTATACATATTTTTACTATTGTACATCTCTGCTACAACGATTGAGTTTAGTAAAGAAAGAAAGAAAAAATGAAAATAAAACTTAATTTCATCACCTGCTATTTTGCTATCCTGCCTATTTTAGTTTGAAATATATAGACACTTTCTTAACTTAGGCCGTTTCGGTTATCATACTATTATTAATTATTATCTACTTAAAAACACCTGCTAGTAAAAATAATATAATATTAGTATTATCTTTTACCTTTCGTAACTGAAATACCTATAGAAAAATCATGACAATATTAAACAAAAATTTCTCCTAAAAGTCCTTAATAATAGTTGCATAGGCAAAGTTGTACAAAATTCAAAAGACCATGATACTAAACACATAAAATATAATGTGTCATTTACACATATAACGAATATTCTACATACAATTTGAATTATGCAAAGAAATATGTAAATAAAATAAGACAATATAAAAGAAGCACACTTAAAGGATAACATCCTAATTTATACATGAAACAGGCATGGAAAATTTAATTTTTTAAAGTGGAATAACTTCTAACTAAAATAATACTTTTTTAAGGATTTAACTTACTAAGCTAATTTTCTGTTAGACTATAGACTAGACTATAGACTAGACTATAGACTAGACTATAGACTAGACTATAGACTAGACTATAGACTAGACTATAGACTAGACTATAGACTAGACTATAGACTAGACTATAGACTAGACTATAGACTAGACTATAGACTAGACTATAGACTAGACTACAGACTAGACTATAGACTACACTATAGACTAGACTACAGACTAGACTATAGACTAGACTATAGACTAGACTACAGACTAGACTATAGACTAGACTATAGACTAGACTATAGACTAGACTATAGACTAGACTATAGACTAGACTATAGACTAGACTATAGACTAGACTATAAACTAGACTATAGACTAGACTATAGACTAGACTATAGACTAGACTATAGACTAGACTATAGACTAGACTTGTAATAATTTCTTACAAAACTACAACCTAGTGGCAAACGTGATGATAATTTTTTTGTACATTAACCAAAAAGCTAGGAAACAGTTAATGGTAGCTAACAATCAATGCCTTTATATGAATAACAATTTCCGTTTCTAGGTGAGGCAGAATAGTTATCAAGAAAAACTTTTAGCAAAACTTTAAAAAAATCGTCATCATTCAATTCATTTTTATACTTCGTTACACAAATTATTTCAATTCTTTTAAACTTTATTTGTATAACCCGAAAGAAATTCAAATCAAACTAATATAAATAATTCACAATCTTCGTCATGTGCCATATTCCATGACAATAAATGAAAAATTCTTTTTTTGAAATTTTTCTTTAAGAAAGTTTACTCAGGGCGGCAATCTGTAGGTTTTCTTATAAAACTTACGTTTTGCCTGCAGGTTAGCATTACTTCTACGTTTTCAGTCTTGTTAAGTGTTAAAACTTAAACCAAAGAAATGTTTAAGGAAAACTGTTTGCAAAAAAAATATAAAAAAATCACAGAAATTGAAATAGTTTATGCAAATTATATAATGATTATTTCTTTTTGTCTTTGTGTTATTTTCATGGGAAATATTTCTTACATATTTTTTTTTTTTTTTATTTGCATTAAAGTTTTTTATATTTTATATTTTCTTTGTTCTTTTGCTAAAGTAAAGTATATTAAATTTAATGTAGTTACACAGAAAAAACTGAAAATGTGTTTTAATTATCGAATTGATTGTATCAAGCAAGTTTTGCACCTATCAACAAAATGATGATATCAATTATGAAATTTGTAAAAAAATATTTTTTTCCAATTAAAGAAATAATCAAAACAATTAACATCAGTAATTAAATTCAAAATTTAAAATTAGTTAATTCATTAATTGGATAAATTAAATATTTAATAAAATAAAACTTATATTTTAATTAGTTTATTAATCAAATAAATTGAACAGTTTGGTTAAAAATGTATTAAAAATCAATAAAGTCGATGATTGAAACAATCAAAGCATTAATTGAATGCTTACAATGCTTTACCTTTAACAATGCGTTAAGCACTCTCAAAAATATCTCTTTATTGTCGCATTTGAACAAATAAAGTGATTTATAGATTTTAAAATATTTATGAAACTTCAACTTCTTATGCCTAAAATATTATTGACTATTTGAGAATTATTTTCCGTTATAAATAATGAAATTATTTAAATAAAATATCAAAACAAAAAACCAAAATAAAAAAGTAGGCTGGAAAAACTTTTTCAGCCAATTAAAAAATTAATTGATTCAATTAAAAGTTTATCAAATTTGTATACTTAGGATCAAAACAATGAGATAGTTATGACAATTAAAAAATTGTTTAAATAAAAGTTAAAGAAAGAGGAAAACATGTTGATTGAAAATAAACTACCGATAATTTTTTCTGTGTATTCGTAATAAATATATTGTTCAAAGTCATGCAGTTTTTATGGGCCCGCAAAGAATTGGGGCCTCGGTGTAATTTTTGAAAAAAAGTGATAATTTTTATATCTCTTATATTGCAAACCATTCGGAATTTTCATTCAAACTCTGATGAAAAGTTGTAGCTGTTGTTATAGAGAACATAAAATTACGAACGTATAAAATCAAGAAAACTCCATCTTCAGTTTTTTACTACTTTTATTAGCGATACCTGTACGTATACGTGTTAGTGATTTATTGGTATTAAACATATTAAGTATACGCCTAATTTAGAGAACATTTTAATTTTTTTTGTGACACTATTTTTTAGAGGTTCTTGCAAATTTGATCTTGAAAATTATGTTTTTTGATTTTATATATTAACGATTGTTCTCTATGACAAGAGCTACAACTCACGGATCTTTTTCTTTACTTATTCTGTCATTAAACGAATATTGATTGTTTAAAAGTATGCAATATTTTTTAAAATAGTAGTAATGATGAATTTATATTGTCTGTCTGTCTGTCTGTGTGTCTGTCTACCTATGCTTCATCCATTCTTTTAAACATTGTAGTCAAAGTACAGATCAAAATTTTGAAGATAATTCAATGAAATTTAGCACATATCATCACATATCTAATCCTCATATGATTATGGACTATCTTATTTTAAATTCAATGAGGATAGCTCCGTAATCCTATGTGGTTGAATATTTAAATGGACGGATGAAGGACGGACGGCCGGACAGACAAACGAACGTGATCCAATCGACACAGAAAATGATTCCAAGCGAAGACCCAATATTTTTGTGGGTAACAGACATCAGTACAAACGTATAAAGTTACAAATTATTGAAACTCCGTCTTAATGGATATATTTGAAGGGAGACAAAATTACAACTTTTTAGCGTTATGCGTTTATGCATTGTAATTATGTATAGACAAATTTCTCGTGTTTGAGTCTTTATTATTTCCTGCCATAAAAATTTATTTGCAAATAAATCATCATTAAAATAAACATTATTATTTACATCCATCATTAAATATTTGAATTTGTTTCTCTTTCTCCTTTATTGTCTTGCATTTTATTACTTTTATAACTTTTTGGATTTTCTTATAAAAGAAGGCGAGATGTCATTATTAGATTGTTCATCAATAAGTAAAATGAATAAGAAGGTATAGTGGTGCATAGGCAACCATTTTATAATGTACACCTTTCTACCCATATAATACAATTCCTATTCATCATTGATGGCAGTAGATTTCAGATTTAAATAAACTTCAGCACAAATGGGATGGGTTTGCATATCCCACTGTAGGGTACAAACAAAACTCCAACAAGTCGTTAAATCTTTATTTGTGTTTGTTTTTCTTTCGAATTTGTGGTAAACATCATTTAAGAAGGTATCCCAACCAACAAATTTCAAAGTTATTATGTCAAAATGTGAACTACTGTTATAAGTAACCAATGCCCTAATAAATGACATCTTGAAAAAGTGTTTGGAGAACCATGGTACACCGACTTCTTATCAATAGTATCGAATTTATTTCAGTTTTTTTAGTGAGATAAAATCATAAGAGACAAATTGTACTTTATTGAAATTTATGAAATCAGTGTCATTGTTGTTTGCTGGGTATTTAACTTTATAGAACAAATATTTTTTATTATTCTTTTGTTTGTTTGTTTGTCTAGTTTTGTGTTCTTTTCTTATTCATATTTGCCTTTAGACTATAGCTAAGATCTTATATTTTTTTTAATACCTTAGCGTATCGTTAAAATTGATACTTATGTTCAAAAAGGATCCATTTACTTTTGAAAAGCAATAAAAATACCAATAAATATAGTAATTTATATGAAATATTAAATTGCATTGCAAATTTACAATATAATGAAAATAATATATTTATTGAAATTTATAATAACGAAAAATATTAAATTTGCAAGCTTATAAAATAAATTATGTATATTGATGTAAGTTTTAATGAGCAAAATCGAAGAAAGACACATTGCCTATGTTAAGTGCTGTTTTAATACTATTTCATTTAATTTATATTTTTAAATATAAAGAAATATGTATGTGTTTCTGCATCTATTTATTCCTCTAAAAGGCACATATTAAAATTTATTAAAACAAATGAACTATTTCACAAATTCACTTTACTACCAATATCTAAGCCATTTTCCTTTATTATGATCAAAGGCAAAATTGCAGTATATCAAATATTTAAACAGAAACATATTAATATGCAAAATAGACACATGATAAATTGTGAATTCTAAACACATTACACACTCAAAAGTTTATGATCAAATGTTATTACTACGAGTGCTTCTGAATACATGCTTATTAGGCAGGCTTCCTACCTTCGTTATCGCAAACATATTATAAAAGGCATATGGATAGAGGGACTTCGCTAGGGCAGGGTGCTATAATTCTAACTACATACAGATGTATCCAAAAGGTAATAGTTAAAGTAGGTTTATGTTCTCTTTAAAATGGAATATGGATGGATGTACATCACTACAGCAGTGTCATATGATTTTTTTACTGCTCTTGTCGGTTTCAAATTTACGATAATATATGTATTTCTAGATTTGTAAATGTTACTTCACAAGCAAATTTGCAAATTATTATTGCTTTCAGTAGCCATGCTATTGTTCACGCATTTTCTGTATTTAGATGGCAAAGAGAAAAAACCATTTGCATACATTAAGGGTAAAATCAGTTCAAGGACTGAAATACTAGTTTGCTACACATATAAATAATATATGCGATGTTATGTGTTAATGTGAACTTTTTCAAACACAAATGTTTATTACAAAGTAATGTGTTATAATTCAAAATAATTATATTTACACATTGCAGAATATCGTAATGTCATTAGATTAGACTTTCAAAAGCAAGTCTAGTCAGAGAACTATTTAAGCTTTTAAACCTTCTTTTGTCGGGGTTTTTATCGTAAAAGATCCAAATATAGAGAATACCCGGACCATCGAAGATCTATATATTTTTTCTGTTTAGAAAAATATAGTAGTTTTCGTCATAATTTTTAAAATAGTTTTCCACACATTCATGTTGAAATTCTTTAATTCTTCTCTACCTTCCATAATGGCTTTTGAATTGTTTAATTTTTTTTTTAGTTTTTGTGGCTAAACACGTAATTTACCTTTGAAACGTGTATTTAGCAACATTTCCACAGACACCACAGTTGCTAAATTATAACTGTTGAAATGTTAATTATGGCTTGAATCTTTAGCAAAAAGTTTTTACATGCAATGAAAGTTTTAATAAAAGTTTTCTGTATTTGAATGATTTTGGGCATATGGCTAACGCGGCTGTTGAAGAACATTTTAGTCGTTGAATTGGAGCTACTTTTTCTGGCATTGCTGACCCAAATAAAAATAATAGAATAAACAATGCAGTCTTCCAGAGTCCCCCCGGACATGTTACCTTGATGGTGTTATTGTAATTCAGAGAAAAGTGGTGCTATCAGTACCTCTAATCTGCCGGGAGCGAGAGATCTATGTATATAATCTAGAACCATGGGAACCAGTAGCCCACAGGTCAAAGTATTTGTCTTTTCCCGGCTGTAATCTAAACTCTCTGGAATAGAATGTTGGTTATGTAGCCCACAGGTCAGAGTCTTTTTCTTGTCCCGGCTGTTGGTTAAAGATAAACTCGCTGAATGATAATGTTGATTAAAAGACTGTACAGTGAAGTCTGTATTTTGGGATAAGTTCGGTGATATTGCTTAGAAAACATATACTCTAAGCGTTGGAAATGTGAGGTATGTGGGCATTCTATACCGTATACCTATAGTGAGTGTGATATTTTCCTCAATGAATGCGTATTGTGTGTAAGGTAAAATGGTGATGGATAAAAGATACCATTGAATTTTACTTTCTTGTCAGACTATGTTCGGGATTTACTCTGTTCATATCAGACTTACTACAATGTGTTCTCTGAGTAAAAACAATGTCTTTGGCTAATTTGATGGATTCGTATTTTGGTCTACCGATTATGTCTCTAGGTACTGTGATGAATCAACAGAGGTCATCACATCTGTGCGATTGTAAACGGAAGTGATATTTTTGCATCTCGGTAGTAACACAACAGGCCAACAATGGTTAAGAGATTATATAGCTCGAGTACTTAAGAACATTGCTTGTAAATGTAGAAAAATTTCCACTTCCGTATAAGACAAAGGGTCATCTAACAAGCTCACCCAGTAGTTGTAAAAGTACCACCAAGAAATAATATTTCGTTTTATTTATAAAATATTTCATCAATATAACAGAAACATGTCAGGGAATTTGTTCGTTTTTAAAATCTATTATTTCACATTAGAAGCCCTTAAGTCTCATTAATAGAGGTCTATATACAATGTTTATGCAATAGCATAAAAGTATGAGTACTACAGTAAAAAAAGTTAAAACATATTTATTTATTTCTTCAATAAAATCTAAAAAAATTGACATAAACAAATTCATCACTCCTTCTTCCATTTGCTTCTCAATAACCATTAAAATATGTTTTATTACTTTCTTTTCTTTAAGAAAAAATAAAAATTCCTATAAAATGTAATAAAAGAAACATTTTCAAAAAATGTTCTTTTTATTTTTTACTCTAGCACGAAGTAACCATGAAATGTTGTAACATTAAAATTTATGAACAAAGATTTATGCGAATGAATGGCAATACAACATAAATGTAGTACAAGCCAAAAGGAAAAAATGGTATAAAGAATTTTGAATGGGAAATAGAATTTTGATATATTTACATAGACTTTAAGCAAATTTGAAAGAAATTCCAATGAATTTAATAGGCTTTAATGAGTAAAGAGAGAAAATAGAAAAAGTATAAAATTGGATATGAAGTGAAACTCAATGGAGAAACTTTAGTAAGAAAAATATTTGATAATTTATTTATTGTTTTGTTTTTTTTATAATTTTCTACTGCTTTATGTATGTAAGTGTTTGAATTATTTCCGTTTGCTCTGTACTTAATGCAACTTAAGTATGTAACCAAAGTCAAGGATGTATGTTAATAAAGAAATATGATTTTTTTTAGTATCGCCACAGAAAGTATGTAGTAGAAATGTTATTTCTGTATTTACTGTAAACAAAAAATACATAAAATACTCTACGGTGTATTATTATTATTTATACATATTTGTTTTATTTTTTCCTTGAAGACAAATGAAGTATATAAAATACAATAAAGCAACATATTTCAAGAAAAATGCAGTATTTTAAAGCTGTTATTTTAAATAACAGATGTTCTTTTTGTAAAGAATAAATAACAATTTTCTGAAGAGTTTCCTTCTTGTTGGAAACTAAAATAACATAAATAGCATAGAAAATATATTTTTGGAGCGTTATTAAAAACATACATACATATGTTAACTTTGTTTCAAATGTTTTCATTAAGTAGTTTAATTCCGTTAAAAACTTAGACGTATACTTGATTTTTGCTCAAAACATATATTAATCATACGCACGTGTGTACGTAAAGTAAAAGGTTTATTAGAGAGCTTTTATGTAATAGAATATAAAAGTAGCCATAAAATACATAAGTTTCGATGTAAGAAAAGTTATTATTAACAGGTGTTGAGTCGTAAATATTGCAGTATTGCTGAAAAATTCTATTCTGCTATGTCCGTCCGTCCATCCGTCTGTCTGTCCATGTAAACCTTGCGGCCATGCTATAGGTCGCACTTTTCAAGATAATGCAATTTGGTACATACTCTTCTCTTGACGAAGCCTATTGAAAATGGTTAAATTCGGTCCATTATTTCGCCTAACCCTCATGCTACTTTACTCCTCGAATAGGGATTTTGAGCTCATAATTATGTTAGATGTTCTTGTATTGCTACAAAAATTGGCAAGACTTAGTTTAATATAAGTATAAATGCCGATGTTCGTAATGATCGAGCATCATTTGACCCTAGCCCCATTAAAAGACCCTTTAGACAATAAATTAAAGGCCAAAAGTAAGATTAGTCCCATATTTGCCCCTTTTTCAGAAATTTACTTTTTTGTTAACAAAGTGTTAAAATATTTCAGAATTAAAGCAATAAACAAATAAATATCTCGATCTCCAGTTACCGTTTAACCAGTAGATATTCTGTCGCTTAAAAAATAATTTTTTTATGGAATTTGTCGATCTACTGTTTCGATAAAATATAACCACACATTGAGAAAATATTTTATTATTTAAAACAATAATAATTTTTTACATACTACTCACTGGTGTAGGTTATCATATGATAGACCATGGTTGACTATTCATTTTTACTTGTATTTTTAAATAGTTTATTGCACATTTTATATACATTCTATTTCATTTTTAAAATGCAAACAGTTTTGCCATGCGATGAAGTTTAATTGGATATGTTGTCATATGTCATATGTAAGTAAGGAACCTTACATATTTTTTTTTCCAAAAACTTTTGAGCGCTACTTGTGTTTAAATGTGGTAAATTAATAAAGAGTGGCAGAAACAAATACCGCAAACACAATGCCATTTAGGTCCTTTCTTAAAACGATCTCTTCTCATAGAATCTCATAGAATAGGTAATGTAGACACCTTTATTAAAAATATTACACCAACATAAACACATATATTCTATACAAAAAATATTTAAGTAATGTTGAGCAATAAAGAAATGATAAATACTCTTAATAAAATTGGTAGGAAGTCATAAAGTAATATTACACCAATTAGAGTCTCTTCTTTACATTTCCTGCTACTCAACATTTACTGCTGAAAATATACAACATATATATAAATATTTATTTACAAATCTTGCAATAATAATTCTCTACAATTTATATAATAAAAGTAGCAACAATTGGACTTGAAAAGAACAAAATGAAAAAACAAACCTTTTCTTAACAATGGATTTTATTTCTATATTTATTTTATTACTTTTCTTATTTCTATTTATATGCAAAAAGTTTTAGGGGAAAAAAAGGAAAAACTTTCGTAACGAAACGTCTATTGACAGTGTGTATTTATATTTGTAAATAATGTCAGACATATACAAACATGATACATCCTTTATACGTTCCTTATTAAAGTGAAGGACAGCAAGAGAAACAAATTGTTTTGTGTCTGTTTTGCAGAAAGGGGAATATGTAAGAAAATCAATGTTTAGTATAGAGATATTTAAAAAATAAGCTCCTAGGGAAAATTTATTGCTAGATTTTCATACTTGAAAAGTGTGTTGTGGCTAACAACTTGTGGGTAAAAGATCAATAGGAAATAAGGATTTTATTTTGTTTGAAATTATAAGTAAGTCCGGTTAAACAGAGTTAAAAAATACATTTCCGCCGCTAGCGACCCTCTCGTATGCTGTTAGTTAGTTAGTTTTAGTTAGTTAGTTAGTTAGTTAGTTAGTTAGTTAGTTAGTTAGTTAGTTAGTTAGTTAGTTAGTAGTTAGTTAGTTAGTTAGTTAGTTTTAGTTAGTTAGTTAGTTAGTTAGTTAGTTAGTTAGTTAGTTAGTTAGTTTTAGTTAGTTAGTTAGTTCGTTAGTTAGTTCGTTCGTTTAGTTAGTTATTAGTTAGTTAGTTCGTTAGTTCGTTAGTTATTCGTTCGTTCGTTCGTTTCTTCGTTCGTTCGTTCGTTCGTTCGTTTCGTTCGTTCGTTTGTTCGTTCGTTCGTTCGTTCGTTCGTTCGTTCGTTCGTCGTTCGTTCGTTCGTTTCTTTCGTTTCGTTCGTTCGTTCGTTCGTTCGTTCGTTCGTTCGTTCGTTCGTTCGTTCGTTCGTTGTTCGTTCGTTCGTTCGTTCGTTCGTTCGTTCGTTGTTCGTTCGTTCGTTCGTTCGTTCGTTCGTTCGTTCGTTCGTTCGTTCGTTTCGTTCGTTCGTTCGTTCTTCGTTCGTTTTCGTTCGTTCGTTTTTCGTTTGTTCGTTCGTTCGTTCGTTCGTTCGTTCGTTCGTTCTTCGTTTCGTTCGTTCGTTCGTTCGTTCGTTCGTTCGTTCGTTTCGTTCGTTCGTTCGTTCGTTTAGTTCGTTCGTTCGTTCGTTCGTTCGTTCGTTTTCGTTCGTTCGTCGTTCGTTCGTTCGTTTCGTTTTTCGTTTCGTTCGTTCGTTCGTTCGTTCGTTCGTTCGTTCGTTCGTTTCTTTTCGTTCGTTCGTCGTTCGTTCGTTCGTTTTTCGTTCGTTCGTTCGTTCGTTCGTTCGTTCGTTCGTTCGTTTCGTTCGTTCGTTCGTTCGTTCGTTCGTTCGTTCGTTCGTTGTTCGTTCGTTCGTTCGTTCGTTCGTTCGTTTCTCGTTTCGTTCGTTCGTTCGTTCGTTCGTTCGTTTGTTCGTTCGTTCGTTCGTTCGTTCGTTCGTTCGTTCGTTTCGTTCGTTCGTTGTCGTTCGTTCGTTCGTTCGTTCGTTTCGTTCGTTCGTTCGTTTTCGTTCGTTCGTTCGTTCGTTCGTTCGTTCGTTGTTTTCGTTCGTTCGTTCGTTCTTCGTTCGTTCGTTTTCGTTCGTTCGTTCTTTGTTCGTTCGTTCGTTTCGTTCTTCGTTCGTTCGTTCGTTCGTTCGTTCTTTCGTTCGTTCGTTCGTTCGTTGTTCGTTCGTTCGTTTCGTTCGTTCGTTCGTTCGTTCTTTCGTTCGTTCGTTCGTTCGTTCGTTCGTTGTTTTCGTTCGTTCGTTCGTTCTTGTTCGTTCGTTCGTTTACTTGGTTCGTTCGTTCGTTCCTTTTCTATTCAATTTCCAACAACTTTTTTCCTACCGTCCTCGTGCTTTGGACCACTTAAGAGGTATTTTGGGAAATATAGAAATTCATATTTAGATATGAATTTGTAAGTGTCTGTGTAGGCAATAAATATTATACGGACAGTCATGTTAAATACTTAAATGTATCCTCATATGTAGTCACACACTTGTGCTTATATAAATAATAAATAATTTCCGGTTTCCTTTGGGATACATTGGTTTTAATAAATTAAATGGTATTCCTTATTACTTTTATTAACCCCCATTTTTACCAGCTCCAGTTATAGTTTAACTGGTAGTTTTTTTCCAGTTGAGACAATTTTTGTATGAGAACTGTCAATATATCTTAAAGTTAAAAAATAACTAGAGATGGTGAAAATGGGTATGAATTTATTGCTTTTCTATTTCTTTTACTTAAGTTTCATAAGAAAAGTCGATAATTATTTTATTTGACAATGAATTTGCTCCTTTTTTTTAATTTTTATACAAAACTTTATAAAAGATAAAATTCTATGTAATAACGCCAACCAGAGAGAAAACTGTTATTTAGCATGAAAGAATGAGGGTGTGAGCGGTGTTAAACCGCAATGCTGTGGTTGCTGTCTGTGTAAATTAATTGAAAAATTTAAAATTAAAAGTGGTTTTTCTTGTTATTATGTTTTGGATACGTTATTAAGTTATGAATAAATAAATATCTATCATACGTAATGTGTTAGTATTAAATGATTAAAGAGAATTCTATATTGTTTGTTATATAGTATGTTTAAAAAATTTTACTTTGAAACATAAAACTTCCTCTATTTAAAAATGTATACAAATATTTATTTTATATAAAAGTTTCTTATAGAAATTTAATTGCATAAACTAAAATATTATCAAGCTGTATTTAATCTATTTGTTTTATGTTTTTTTTTAGTTAGAAAGTTCTAATTGAGTATAAATATTTAAATACTTTGAATAGTCTTAGCAGTCAACACGAATAGTTTATGAGAACTTAAACATGTGTTAGCTGTTCTATATTTGGCTTCATGTTTATTATTATTTAATGGTTTCATGTTTAAATATTTAAATTAATAAAGTTTATATAAAGCATTATCTCAAAAATTGGATTATATAAAAGATAATTATATACAAAGTTAAAAAACGTTTATTTTCTTCAATATTAACTACAAAATCGTATGAAATTGAGACATTTGTATTTTATTTGCTTTAAATAAATTTATCTAAAATAGACGACAAAGATATATCACTAACACCGTTCTATAGCGCATATTTTTGTTATTCGATCTGAAAATATAGTTTCTATGAAATATTCATATTTGTGTTGTACTTAAATTGTTGTCAAGTGTAGTAAAGGTATTCAATCAAAACATTGATATAAATGTTTTACAATTTAGTACAATATTTTAACTGTTCTACAATTTACCTCAATTTAAATCCCTATATAAAGACATTTGTTGGCAAATATTAAAACCCCCAAATTGCTAAAAGAATGGAAATAAAAAATAGCTACATATTGATAACAGAAATACATTTAAATAAAGCATAGACAAAACTGTTATTGTAACAGGCCAGTATAGGCATTAATTCAGTCATTGTATATTTGAAAAACTTTTCCATAAAACATCTGGTCTTAAGCTTTCTTATGTCCATTGAAATATGTACAAATACCAATTGTTATGTTTTTTTAATGCAAACAATACACCGAAATAATAATGTTTCGATTGAGAAATTAAGAAATAAACAGACTTTTCATATATTACTATTTAAAGTACTTTTTGTTATCAGTAGCATAAATAAGGTTATGACTTCGTAGAACTGACAGGAATCTGATATACATATATTTCTTTAAAATTCCAATAAATATATCTAGAACTAAAGGAGTTAACACACAGATATTGTAATGATAACTTCTTTCATTTTTGTCTAAAATCTGCGACTAAATAAGTTTCTTTCCGTATTTTTGTTAGTGCAAGTAAGTTTCCATACATTTATTGCAAATTGTATTACGTTTTTGTGTATTTGGGGATGCTGCTGTTGTTTTTGTTCAATAAACCAGCAGTGACAACATGCTGCTGTTTTTATACCCTTCACCTTCGTGAGAAGGTTATATAAAAGTTTGTCATTGCTTTTGTAATTTCCACAATATAATTTTCCGATCCTATAAAGTATATATATTCTGGATTCTTATAGATAGCGAAGTCGCTATGTCCGTCTGTCTGTCCGTCTGTCTGTATGTCTGTCTGTCTATAGGGCTGTCTGTTAAAATCAATTATTCCATCAAACATGCTTTCGAGAATTTTCCTATTTAAAATCACCAACATTCTTTCATAAATAACGAAGATATGAAGAAAAATCCCAGACAACCTCTGAAAATTTCATAAAAAATAATTTTTTTTTGCATGCTCTGATAAAAAAGCAACAACAACATTGCTTGTTGGAAAAAACATATGTTTGGATATGTGTTGGTGTTATTGCTTTGTATATTTTGTTTCGCATAGTTGTCTTCTTGTTATTGTTTGTTTTGTTATGCTATTGTTAAAGTAATGAAAAATTGGGAAAAATTAAATAGATTGAAGTTTTATGAAATTAATATTTTTCAAAAACACAACATGGTGAAGGGTATATAAGATTCGGCAAGACGAATATAGACTTCTTACTTGTTTTTTCTGTTTTTGCTGCTGACATTGTGTTTTGTTGTGGTAAAACTTATGCAAACCACAGTTTTTTCTCTTTGAATCTGAATGTAATAAAAATTCAAAACACACTTATGTACATTAATACATACATAGGTATATAAACTAACATACGCATACTTATATCGACTACAACTGAAAAACATAAAAAATTGTTCTTTACAAATTTTGTTTTTCACTTTACAATTTTCAAGAGGATTTTGGATGAAATTTTATTTTGAATTGATATTTTCAAGTTGTTTATGAAAAAGTTGTTATATGGTTTTGCGTAGTTCATGGACTTTATAAAAGACTAAAAATCAAATAAAAAATTTTAAAATTTAAATGGATTTTATTAAAATCCTTTGAATATAATATTTATTTAAATACAACATTTTTCATTTATTTGTTTACCTTTTTTCTGTCTGCGCTGTTATAATAATATTGCTGTCTGTATTTAAAAACGATTTACAAATTGTAACCATTAATCAATTCATGATTGAACTTTCAAAATAAATAAAATCCATTGAAATTGAACATATTAGTTTAAATGGTTTGTATCGTGTACAAGTACTATTGTAAATCAAAATTGAGGAAAAATATTTAAAATAACTATAAAAAGTTGTTGTGTCTGCTAGCAGCTCAGCAATTTACCCATATGTGGCTGTATGGCAACAGTATCATAAACAAATATTGAAAATACATCCGGTTATTAAATTGGATTGTTGGCATTGGATGGTCAGAAAGAAGCATTGATCGGTAGCTATAGGCAGCAGGTTGTGATATTATTTACTCATATTTTGAAATGGACATAAAAAACTTTCCCATTTTGATCACTTTTTAACTTCACATTGTCATTTCTGATTTTCATTATCAGAGTGGCGATTTCTCTTTATAACAACCACTGCTTTGTTAGGTTCTCAAACATTTCTGTATCTGGAAAATGCATGTTTGTTTTTGTACATATTTTTTTTTCGTTTTTTTTTTTTTTTTTAGTCGAATAATTGCAGATTTATGATAACTTGGAAAAAATTATACTGTGTTTATAAAACCAATAAAAAATTACACAAATTTTATTTAAATATTTACTCTTGCGGCTTCCTGTGTATATGTGTGTGCCTTTATTCATTAAAATGCCAACAATGTTTTTGCGTAAATTGTTGAAATAAATAAATTGTTAAAAAATTGTATTTGTAAAACATTGAAAAATCAAAAGGTTACATATTAAATTTAAAACAAATGATTAAAGTTATTAAACAATATAAAAATAAAATTTTTCAAATTTCGTTTTAAATTTTATTTATTTTTTTAACCTTTTTATACCCTTCCCCTACGTATGAAGGTTATATACATATCAGTTTGTCATACCTTTTCTAATTTTCACAATATAACTTTCGACCTATAAAGTTATATATTCTGGATCCTTATAGAAAGCGGAGTCAATAAAGCTATGTCCATCTGTCTGAAGACCCCAGATATCTTCGGGAATAAAATCTTCAATAATTCTATGAGACATGCTTTCGAGAAGTTTCTTATTTAAAATCAGCAAAATCCGTCCCTAAATAACGGAGATATGATCAAAAATCCGAGACAACCTCTGAAAATTTCATCAAAAAAAGAAAATTGTTTGCATGCTTTAATAAAAAAGGAACAACAATATTTCATATTGAAAAAAACTTGTGTTTGGATGTGTGCTGATTTCATTGCTTTGTGTATTTTATTTCGTTTGGCATTCTTGTTGTTGTTTGTTTTGTTTTGCTATTTCTAAAGTAATGATAAAGTTGGGAAAAAAAGTGAAATTTTATAAAATTATTTTTTGAAGGTGCACAGAAAAAACTGAAAATGTGTTTTAATTATCAAATTGATTGTATCAAGCAAGTTTTGCACCTATCAACAAAATGATGATATCAATCATGAAATTTGTAAAAAAAATATTTTTTTCCAATTAAATAAATAATCAAAACAATTAACATCAATAATTAAATTCAAAATTTAAAATTAGTTAATTCATTAATTGGATAAATTAAATATTTAATAAAATAAAACTTACATTTAAATTAGTTTATTAATCAAATAAATTGAACAGTTTGGTTAAAAATGTATTAAAAATCAATAAAGTCGATGATTGAAACAATCAAAGCATTAATTGAATGCTTACAACATTAAAAGATTCCTTTACCTTTAACAATGCGTTAAGCACTCTCATATCTCTTTATTGTCACATTTGAACAAATAAAGTGATTTATAAATTTTAAAATATTTATGAAAATTCAACTTCTTATGCTTAAATATTATTGACTATTTGAGAATTATTTTCCGTTATAAATAAAGAAATTATTTAAATAAAAAATAAAAAAAAAAAAAAAAAAAAAACAAAATAAAAAAGTAGGCTGGAAAAACTTTTTCGGCCAATTAAAAATTAATTGATTCAATTAAAAGTTTAATCAAATTTGTATACTTAGGATCAAAACAATGACATAATTATGACAATTAAAAAATTGTTTAAATAAAAGTTAAAGAAAGAGGAAAACATGTTAATTGAAAATAAACTACCGATAATTTTTTCTGTGTGTAGACTTTTTACTTATAAAACAATTTCATTCATTCATAATACATGCAAATATTAGTCTAAGATCCACAAAAAATATGTATTTTTTTATCTAGTATGTATTTTGAAATTTATAAATTGGCTTCAATTTTTCGCTTAAATACATATTTTCCTTAAGCTTAATTTATTTTTAGATATGTATACAATTTACTTTAACATATTTCAATAAATGTTGTTTAAGATCCTCTACAATAGTTTAAAATATTATAATTATCCTTTCCCTGCTCTAGGTATTTATCATACACTTATCCTAATTGCTGTCTTTTGTTATTGAAGGGTTCTTCTTAAAGAGAGCTCTCAAAAATTGTTAAAGTTTTAATAAGAGTTTGCTTTTAAATGGCAAGTTGAATGTTGAATTAAACAGGATACATTTATCTACACAAAATACAAGAGTTTAATTAAATGTGAAACAAAATTCTTTTGTTTAAAGAAGTGTTAAAGTTAAAGAGGGGAAAAGCAAACATATTATTTTACTTAACAGTTAGTACATTCATTTAAAAGTTTGTAAAAAAGATACATTTTAATTAAAAATTGTGAAGATATAGTTGATACTATTTGATTCTCTTAAAATAACTTAATAAAATTCGTTACTTTTGCTCTTTTAAATATATATTTTATAAATTACACAATTATCTTTGTATAATTTGCAAATATTTTTTTTTTTATTTGTTCACTAATCTTTGTATTATTAAAATTTACGTATACATTTTTTAGAATTATACTGAATTAAATATCACTCATACGTTCCCATATGAAAATTTTCACATTTTTACCAAATAACTATAGCATAACTTTAGGATGCGTATAATATTATCGAATACTTTATATTTGTATATTTTTACAATTCTTGTTACTTATACGCCATGTATTTTACACAGTGGGAAGAGCCACTGAAGGGAAATAAAACTGTAATTTCTAAACGGTCACGCCGATTTGAAAGATGCTAAAAGAAGAGATGTTGCAATGCTTATTAGTTATACGCCATGTATTTTACACAGTGAAATAAAATTGTAATTTTTAAACGGTCACGCTGATTTGAAAGATGCTAAAAGAAGAGATGTTGTCTAGTTTTCTGAATATATACCTTACTGGACGGGGCGACAGCTTCTAAAAATGGGACACTTTGTTGATAGATATCGCATTTGAATCTTAATTTTTAAACTTTTTTTAGCCAAAAAAAAAATATTAATCTTTCTAAAGCGTACTACTTAAAGTGAAAGTTTTAAATAAACAAAAAATCCTGTCAATCACAAGCTTTATTGTTGTTGGCTAAACTTTTCTCTCCACCCTCGTTATGCTACACAGATGTATTACTTATTGTCTGATTACCAACTTAATTAATTGCCATCAAAAGTTGGAAACTAAACACAAAGAACTGAAAAATCATAGCAAAAACCGTTGAATAAAAAATGCAGTCAATTACAAAGGATAGCAGCATTGTATGGAAAATAACAAGCAGTAGAAAGCTTTAGTTGGGTATGCAGGACTATAAGATGACCTACACTTAATGTAAATAATTTAAAGTGATTTGGAAGGAGGTTTGACTTCAAACTTTCATTTAAACCATGCAATTTACTAAAGATGAATGATCAGCGTTTCCGAACAGATCGCCTTAAAACTTGTTTGTGGTTTTTAGTTTAATTATAAGATTTACTTCAAACTAGTAGACTATAGACCAAAGATAAATGTTTAATCTATTTGGAATAATTTACTCGATTCTTGAGTGTTACAAACCTTAACATAACTATATTATATTTTCACTAATATAGTGAATGCAACAGGAAAAACTATAGACAATAAAGAAGGAAATATTGTACCAAGAAAATATAAAAATTACAAAAAAAAAAACCTAATTACATTTTTATTAATTTCTCTGAACACATTGTCTACGTACATACATATAATAAAGTGTTAGGGGAAAGTGTACACAGAAAAAAAAAATAATTCATTTTCAAGACTTTGCAAATGATTTGTTCCTTTTAAACTGCTGATATTTATAAAAAAATAAGATTTAATTAAACAACTTAATGGTTTTTGAATTAAAATGAAATCTAAACATTTTCTTTCTTTTCTCTGTGTATTTCAAATTAAAACACCAAACAAATTGCCAACTTTAATGAAATATTTTAGTTTTTCTCTTATTATAAGTACTAGCATTTTTTCCATTTTGCTGTTACAAATAGTTAATTGGAGTGTGTTATATTACTAGCACTTATTCATCTAAATTGACTTTTAAAGCTGAATGTACTTCAATTTGGAATTTAAGTGCAATCCTTAACATATGCCATGAAATTTTAATTATTAGGCAGAGCACAAAAAAAAAACATGTTTGAGCATGAAGCTTAATAAGCAGCTATTAATCGCTGGGAAAATTTAGAAAGGTTACAGTTTTGAAGATGTCAACATTAACATTAATTTTGTTAGTGGTAATATAATTTGTGAATTATGTCAGTTTTAAATAAATTTAAATGCTTTTATTAAAATTGTCCGTTTTATTGATATAAAGCGAAAACCGTAAAAAGTAATTATTTTTCTCTTTATTGAAAGACAAAGAAATTTTGGCGAAATATACCAAAAATTTTATTTTTATTAAACCATGGCAAAGAAGAATATCAATGATATATTTCTCAAGTCTCCTTTTGACTGCAAATACTGCTTTGATCAGCAGAAGCTTACACTTTGAACTATTCAAAAGAAAATAGCTCATATTATGTTGAAAAGATTTCAAAAGACTACTAACTAACTAACTACTAACTAACTAACTAACTAACTAACTACTAACTAACTAACTAACTAACTAACTAACTAACTAACTAACTAACTAACTAACTAACTAACTAACTAACTAACTAACTAACTAACTAACTAACTACTAACTAACTAACTAACTAACTAACTAACTAACTAACTAACTAACTAACTAACTAACTACTAACTAACTAACTAACTAACTACTAACTAACTAACTAACTAACTAACTAACTAACTAACTAACTAACTAACTAACTAACTAACTAACTAACTAACTAACTAACTAACTAACTAACTAACTAACTAACTAACTAACTAACTAACTAACTAACTAACTAACTAACTAACTAACTAACTAACTAACTAACTAACTAACTAACTAACTAACTAACTAACTAACTAACTAACTAACTAACTAACTAACTAACTAACTAACTAACTAACTAACTAACTAACTAACTAACTAACTAACTAACTACTAACTAACTAACTAACTAACTAACTAACTAACTAACTAACTAACTAACTAACTAACTACTAACTAACTAACTAACTAACTAACTAACTAACTAACTAACTAACTAACTAACTAACTAACTACTAACTAACTAACTAACTAACTAACTAACTAACTAACTAACTAACTAACTAACTAACTACTAACTAACTAACTAACTAACTAACTAACTAACTAACTAACTAACTAACTAACTAACTAACTAACTAACTAACTAACTAACTAACTAACTAACTAACTAACTACTAACTAACTAACTAACTAACTAACTAACTAACTAACTAACTAACTAACTAACTAACTAACTAACTAACTAACTAACTAACTAACTAACTAACTAACTAACTAACTAACTAACTAACTAACTACTAACTAACTAACTAACTAACTAACTAACTACTAACTCACTAACTAACTAACTAACTAACTGACTGGCTGACTGACTGACTCACTAACTAACCGTATGTTGCCATATGTTGAGCCATAACAGAATAGTCTTCCAAGTTAAGCAAGTTTACCAAACGAAACAGTTCAACAGAATGAGGACATAAGCGAGAGAATCTCCTATGCCCAATTGGTGTAATAGAACATGATAGGTCCACTTAAAACGATCGTTAAATGATAAAAACTAAAGAACAATTATTCACTTCACGACAAAAATTAAACCTTAAGTGAAAGGAATTGCAATGACGTTGTCGTCAACAAGGACGTATAGAGAATTAAAGAGAAACTAAGGAAGAAAATTCTTTATCAAAGATGAAAATTCTGGGTGCAAGTTTCACTTAAGCAACAAATTGTAATATGCTCTATATACTTAAATTAGTTTTATTTAAATTTTTAAAGGAAAATTTTTGTTTGAAATATATTATTTTGCGAATAAAATATATTCTGCATAAAGCATCCCAGAAACTATGCAGTGAGGCCATAAATACCACTTTGAATTGAACTTAGATTATATCAAAATTATGGATTAAGTAAATCGTATTAGAATTTCACAAGTGTAAGACCAAATGTTAACTTGTTGGACGAAATTCCCATATATTGGAAAATTTTAATAAAGCAAAGATTTATCGCTTTCAAACTTCTCACTCATATTTAAATATACTTATGTATGTACATTAGGGTGGCCACAAAATTGAACATTGTACATATATACTTACAAAGTAGAAGGAGTGTACACATATTCAGAAAATGAATTTCACTTTAATTAATTTCGATGTCATTGATTTATAACACTGTAGAGAAGAGCACTGTTACAACCGTATCGTAGGAATTTTATTTATTCTTTTCATTCTTTTCTTCTTTTTAACCCAATTTAATAGTAGTTTTTATCATTTTCAGTCTTTGTTAGTTCTCAACTGAAGATGACGACAATGTTGCTGTTGTGTTGTTGTTAAAAGAAAAAGAAGTAGAATGAAAATGAATTATAGTTGACGATAATAGAAAGAGTCAAATGGCAATTGGTTCAAATTAATTTTAACACATTTTTGGCAGTTAAGACAACAGCAAAAAGCTTAAAGCAAAAGGCAAAATAATTTAAATAAATAAATGGTTATTTATTTTAGTTTTTCAACAGTTTTATATTCTTATTTAAAGAAATATTTATTTATTTATCTTTCTTTTGTTGACATTTGTATCAGCTTCGTTTTGGCTACAAATATTTTTTTATTTAAATAGCTTGAACTCAAGTTGATATATTGTAGTTTTTTAGTTGTGTTCTCAATTATTCTTTTATTTCCTGAGGCCATTGTCGATAATATTGATGTGGCAATTGTAGCTTAAATATTTATTTTAAATAGTTTCATTTCTTTTAAACTTAAACCCATTTGCTTTACTTGAAAAAGTCGTAGAACACAACTTAGTCATGTAACATAAAAATCATCTAATACATTTAATTTTCGAAGATGTGATATTAAATTGAAGGACGTTGCGTGTGATCATTACAATTGTAATAATTTTGAAATTGTAAAAAAAACCTTGAATGGATATATTGACTTAAAACTGATTTGAATATTCAATTGAAAAGCGCTGAAATATAATAAAATGAATTATACGAATGAATGAAGTAACCAATGAACTGGAAATTGAGGAAAAAATTGCCAATATCATATTGATTACATTCCCAGCAGTTCGACGAGACAGTCCCGAACTAACCAATTGACATACCACTTATGGTGGCCCCTAGCCACACGACTACCCAGGTGACCAACCATTTGAACATGGGCTTGTCCTACGAGGAAGTCAATCGTCACTCTACAGTCGACAATGAGATTGTCAAGGGGTAGTCAAAAGTAGTCTATGGATGGTAATCTCCAAATGGGTTCTTGTAAGTCAGTCACATTACTAGCTCTTTAAGTGGTTACTTTACTAGCTAATAATCTCTGCTAAAGTTTTTTTTTTTAACTCATCTTAAATGAATTCACTCTTCCAAATGGTATATTTCTTATTTAAATTTAAATAATACTATTTTTTAATCAAATTAAAAAACATTTTTTATTTTAAAATTCACACAACAAAATGTTTTGCGAGAACTGTCAAATAACTTAAAGAGTGATGAAATGGTATAACTGTTTATTGTCTTTGCACTCAGACAAAACTGATCATGTTTATTCTTCTTCTTTTCACCTTCAATTCTTAAGTTTTTTCAAGTGTCCCCTCTTTCTTGCTTACTTGGTGTACAGTAAAGTGGCGACTGTCTTCGCTCTCAATTGCAAGTGACATTAGTGTAAATAACTGTCTTTTATGTATGCATTGACTCTTTGTCGAACTGCTGGATTATTTCAATGTGAAGTTTAAAGTCATATTTATTAAAAATATATTGCATAAAATCGCAGTAATTGAATGAATATGTTATGTGGATCTTAAAAAACTGTTATTTTTCAATGTTTAAAGTTTTTATTTTCATTAAAACTACTTTACTTTAGAAAATGGTTTAATTTGATATATTTTTTTGTACAATTTTTTTAAGACAAGTTACCCATTCTTATTTCGAAAAGAATATTAAATAATTCGCCGTGGATTTTCCTTTTCTTGTGTCTGGAGTTTTAAATAATTTATGGCTGTATAAAAGGGTGGAGGAATAACAGGAGATTTTCCAATTAATTAGGTAACAATATATTTTCTTAAAAGTGATAACATGATTTAAAAATGTTCTTTTTACAAAAAAGTCTTAAATGCTTTGCTGAATTTGAGAAGGCTATTTTATTTCAAATAATATTACAAAACTTAAACCTGAAACTTATTTTATTCTCCCTTAGAAATATGTATGTTGTTGGCTTTAGTTATTATTGCAATTAATATTATTGTTGTAGGAAATTTCTTTACTAGGTGCCATGGGGAGTGCCTTTTAAATATTAAGGCACTTAAAATTGCAATTATTGTTAATTAGTTCAGGAAAAGGCGTTGCTTTGCAAACAAACTAACAAAAACAAAATGAGAAATGTCTTAATTTTTTTTTAAAACTTCAGTAATGATGATGACTTCCAACAAATGACTTCTTTTTCCTGGCAAGTAAAGTCGTGCCAAACAAAGAAGAACAAACAAATAATTTAAAGTTTTTCGGCAAAAACAAACAATCACCCACACATAGAAATGAGAATATTTATTATTTAGAGTAATATTATCATTATGCATTTTATAACAGAAATGGGGACAAAACAAAAATCATGCCCTATAGTGCAATATCTGAATGGTTATTTAAATAAAGTAATCCTAAGGATCATATGAATAATAGTGTTTCGAAGTACTTTTTACGAATCTCATGTAGGAATACCTCTGAATCGATTCGTACTATTGTACTAAAATTGAGAAAAAAACAGAAAATACCATTTAAAAACCTTGACCTGGGTTACGGTTGTATGCGTCTTGGTGAAATAAGGTACCGATTTTAATAATTTCAATAGGTTTCAGCAAAAGAAGAGTATGTATCAAAGTTCATCAAATTATCTTAAAAATTGCAACCTATAGCGCATAAGATTCACATGGATGGACGGATGGATGGATGGACGGACGGACTTAGCTAAATTGACTCAGAAAGAGATTCTGAGCCGATTGGTATACTTTCAGGTAGGTGTAATAAAGCTGGTAGTTCTGTTACAAACATACCCACAAGGGTAGGGTATAACAATTTTTATATGAAAAATCTTAAATGGTTGATGTTCCAATTTTAAAAGTGCTTTAATTTAAATTTTAACCGATTTTATTCATGTTGTTGAAATCCACAAATTTCTATAATTTTTGTTATATTTCCAACTACCAACACTGACATTTCATTCTGGAAAAATATTTCACAAAAGTTATTTTCCCACTTGATTTCACAGTAAAATGGAAAGATAAAGTTTTAATTGCAGTTAGTTATAAAATTTAAAGTTTACAAATATTTTTTTGTTTTGATTTCATGTTTTTTGTTACAATTTTCGTATTTTTCTTTTTTTTTTCGATTATAAACATCCACGGATGGAAATAACTTTTTTCATGTCTTATTCCTATGGGTGTGCATGTGCACAGAGGGTGTAATTAAGTATGATGTTTGTTCATACATTCATCTATTTATATCATCCGCTGTTAACACTTTTGGTGCACAGTGTTCTAGTTGACAAAGTGCACGGCAGTTTTAAAAAGAGTATAGTATATATGAGTAAATATTTTTTTTGTATTGTTACGCACACAGCTTTTGATGTCATTAAAGTTAAAACTGCATATTATAACACACACATAAACAAATAAACTATATATACATAAACAATAAACTATTAGTACCTCCTTTGTTGTTATTACTATGTTGTTGCTACTATTATTGTAAAAAAATTTGCTGTTGTAGTTGTTATTACTATAGTTGTTGTTATTTGAACACTGATAATTTGTAATGTTTTATAATTAGTACGGCAGGTTTCCCAAACGATTATTCATTTTATGCAAGTGTGTGCTTTTTCTAGTTGGTGATATGTTACCAATCCATGCCAATGTTAATGTGTAATATTATTGTTTATACTTTTAGTGTTTGGTTTTTTAAGATAAGCCGTATTAATAGCAGGTGTTATGCTAGACAACAAAAAGCGAAAAACAACCATTTGTTTTTTGAGGTAAGTTTAATAACTTATCTTTTATCATCAACAATGCATAACATAATTAAAAAAAATAACTACAGGTATGTGCCTTTAAAATTTAAATTTATACGATTCAGAACTGAACTAGAACTGAACTAGAACTGAACTAGAACTGAACTAGAACTGAACTAGAACTGAACTAGAACTGAACTAGAACTGAACTAGAACTGAACTAGAACTGAACTAGAACTGAACTAGAACTGAACTAGAACTGAACTAGAACTGAACTAGAACTGAACTGAACTAGAACTGAACTAGAACTGAACTAGAACTGAACTAGAACTGAACTAGAACTGAACTAGAACTGAACTAGAACTAGAACTGAACTAGAACTGAACTAGAACTGAACTAGAACTGAAACTAGAACTGAACTAGAACTGAACTAGAACTGAACTAGAACTGAACTAGAACTGAACTAGAACTGAACTAGAACTGAACTAGAACTGAACTAGAACTGAACTAGAACTGAACTAGAACTGAACTAGAACTGAACTAGAACTGAACTAGAACTGAACTAGAACTGAACTAGAACTGAACTAGAACTGAACTAGAACTGAACTAGACTGACTAGAACTGAACTAGAACTGAACTAGAACTGAACTAGAACTGAACTAGAACTGAACTAGAACTGAACTAGAACTGAACTAGAACTGAACTAGAACTGAACTAGAACTGAACTAGAACTGAACTAGAACTGAACTAGAACTGAACTAGAACTGAACTAGAACTGAACTAGAACTGAACTAGAACTGAACTAGAACTGAACTAGAACTGAACTAGAACTGAACTAGAACTGAACTAGAACTGAACTAGAACTGAACTAACTGAAAGAACTGAACTAGAACTGAACTAGAACTGAACTAGAACTGAACTAGAACTGAACTAGAACTGAACTAGAACTGAACTAGAACTGAACTAGAACTGAACTAGAACTGAACTAGAACTGAACTAGAACTGAACTAGAACTGAATTAGAACTGAACTAGAACTGAACTAGACTGAACTAGAACTGAACTAGAACTGAACTAGAACTGAACTAGAACTGAACTAGAACTGAACTAGAACTGAACTAGAACTGAACTAGAACTAACCTAGAAAACTTGAACTGAACTAGAACTGAACATGCTTGCTGTTATTTTTAATTCTCGTTACGAGTTATCTTTTTAAACAAAAATTTTGGCAAAATAATCAAATAATTCATTAGAAATTTTAATTTATATTTAACCCTTTACATACCAGATGTGTAGTACTGGTATAAATATGTTCAACCAGCCTTTTATGTTTTTTTAATTGTTGGTTTTTCTATTGTTGTTCGCTCATTAGATTATAAGCACTATAGTAGTTTACTTTTTACTCCCAAATACCTATAATTTGATTTTTGTTCTCTATCGATTAGATTCAATAGTGGTTTTTTGATTTGCTTGTTTACATTGGTTTGCATTTTTGTTGCAGTTGGCTTTGCCAAATTTTTGTTAAAGTGAAAGCGCACAGTGGGGCAGAATGGAAATTTTTTGGAAATAAATCTGGCATTTCTAAACGGCTGATCCGATCGGGATAAAATTTGGCGTGATCATAGCCAAGGAGTATTCGAGTTTAAGGTTTGAAGATGAACCCTGCAGATGCCCCCGGGACGGCACTGTGGCGGCTCAAAGTGGGGTACCTACGACATGTAAAATTTTTAAACTCGTGCCATTTTTTTGTTTTTCACCCAAATACAAAGATTTTTATATTTTGTGAAAGCGCTCGACGAGATCTTGAAAAAACATGCTTGGACATACTACTTATCTCTTATAATATCCGAGTTATAGGCATTTAAAAATTTAGTGATACAAAATTTACCATACCTTGGTCCGCCTTTTTTTGAATACCGGGCGTAATTTTGGACCAAATGGACTCAATTTTTTCTTGTTAGTTAGACAACAAAATTTCCAATAATATACAAAAAATTTCAGATCAATATCATTTACAGATCCAAAAATATACGTTTTTTAATTTAAAAATTCAAAAAATTTTAGATTTTTGGCGTTTTTTTGCCAAAAATGTGTCTTAACTCTTTTATTAATAAAATAAAATTTTCTTTAAGAACATATAACAATTTTATAGTTTTCTAAAAGGTATCTTTACGCAGAACGCTTTGGCGTAAAAAACTTGTCCTATTTTTTGAAAATGTTGCCACTGCGTCCTTCCGAATATGACCTATTTTTTATCAAAACTTCAACTTTGGGCGACATGTTCTAAAATCCCAAAGCTGGGATCAGAAAACAGAAAGCAGTTTTGGAAACCTCAATATGTTTTCTATTTACTCCAAAAGTATTTTCCCAGCCCTGAAAGAAATGTGGACCCTATGGGCAAAAAAGTAAAAAATCCCATTTTTGGGATTTTCATTCCTATTTTTGGGAATTGCGGGATGCCCTTTGACCTTTTTAATTTTTTTTTTGCATTTTCTTATTTGAAATGACAAATTTAACAAGCGTTGAAAATTTCATTGAGTTTTGTTCATAAATAAAGATTTTGTCATATATTACATATTTGTTTAATTTCTAAAACTATGATTTATATCAAAATTTTAATAGGGTCGCAGATAGCTACAACAATTTAGTCCATATTTATCCCTTAATATAATTTTTTAGTTAGATATGGAAATTCTCGACCCTTTACAAAAAATTTCAAGCCAATATCTCAATTACATTCAAAAATATGTTCATTTAAACCTGTGTCCTTTAATTTCATCTTTTTCATATTTTAGTATTAAGTATGACAGAACATACATTTGGTGTTGAATAAAATATTTGGACAATTTTTAAAAATTATTTAGTTAATTATTTTATTATAATATTGTATATAAAATAAAAAAAATTATAATTTTATTATGAGCCACGCACAACAACACCTAAATCACCCCACACAAATTACCTTTCCCGCCCACCGAAATATAAAACACAATTTAATACAATATCATCAGTTAGTATAATAGCTTTTTTTATTTGAACTGTTTATCTTAAACATAATACAATTAATTCTTACAACCTACTTATATAGTTAATTCCTAACACTACTTATATTCTATAAAATAATCTGTCATATCGGTATACATATCCAGAAGGTAATATAAGTACTTTAAATCTTCCTTGTTTTGAGATGATAGAGTTTCATAACAAATCCATCTTTTTCGCATAGTTGAAAGAACAGGATCAGAAGATAGAAGTAAACTATTAAAAATATCTTCATTCTGTGATTGCCTGGAGCATTTTCTTGAGCTGAATAGTTGAACATGCTTAAAATCTCGATTCCTCGCTTCCTGGGCTTCTTCTCTCCAAGTGGAAGAATATTCGATTCAATTATTATTTGATCATGACACAATACTTTGTGTACTATTGCTGTTAGTTCCCTCCATGGATACAGAGATACAAGTAATTTAGAAATTTCAGATGTGTATTCCCCAAATCGATTTCCATTAATTTTATGTTTACTATTCAGTGCCATTAAAATAGTGTTAACTCTTCGAAGCAACTCCTTGTCGATTCCAGTTATTTTTGAAGTAATTTCAAAATCACGAAAACACCTTCTCGCCGTATTACCGTCATTTGTACTACCGCAACTTGAAAGTGGTTTGTCGATGTTTAATCCCATCTGAACTTTAAATTCTTCTTGGATTCTGCGTTTTTCCGCAGGTCTCAGTTTTTTCAATTCTTCATTATTTTTTGTTGATTTAGTAGGATAGTTTGTTTTTTTTTTCCTGGATCGCCTTGTATGATGGTAATATATAGTGTCCTTTTTCATGCAGAGCTTTCCTTAATATTTGGTACTTATTTCGACTGAGACCCAGTTCCAACATAAGCGCTATTGCTTCCTCTTCAGTAAAATTTGATTATGATGTTGGAGTTGGTATACTTTCCACAATTCGCTTAAGTCGTTTTGGTGATGCATTAGGAAGAATAGTTGCAATATGTACGACATCCATAGGTTGGTTTTCCTTTTTCAGCATTTCGTTAAATGTATCAGCAATTTCCTCATTTGAGATTGAAAAAAGTTTTTGTGTGACCCTCTTTTTTTTTTGACCTTGAACATAAGTCTTCGTATGACTTGCAAGGCGCTCCTGTTGATGTGTTGTAAGTTGAGATTTCCGTAGTAGTTTCCATCCAACTACAAAATTTTAATCGAAATTTCTTTTGATTTCCATCCACAGACTTACTTTTTACATCAAAAAGTTTTCAATTTTTGATATGCCTGTTTTGTCTACTTTTCTACTATATGTAGTTTTTATATAATTTGAAATGTCTTCAATTCTTTCTGGCCCTTTTGAAGATACACTCCATAAAACGGAACACAACTCTTCGTACTTTAATGTAATCTTCATTGTAGATTTATTAAATATGGTACTTAAAATCTGAGAAGTTTACTTATATACCAATTCTTGTCATTTCCGATACAGGTATTCCAAAGTAAAAAATTACGAATTGTCTACCTATTAACATTTAGGACTATATTACTATAACCTGTAATTCAGTCATTGATATTTCTTATTAGTGAATGAATCGAAATTATCATTACCTGTATATTTTTACCTACATGATCATAAACGAAACAGAACGAAATGATCTGTCGAAAAAATTTAGGTAAAAAATAGTTATAAATTTTTGAAAATTTAAGCATAATAGAACCTTTCAATTATAAGGATAAGCAAACAAATAGAAAATAGGTAAATATAAGATTTAAATATGTTTTGTCATACTTAATACAAAAATATGAAAAAGATGAAATTAAAGGACACAGGTTTAAATGAACATATTTTTGAATGTAATTGAGATATTGGCTTGAAATTTTTTGTAAAGGGTCGAGAATTTCCATATCTAACTAAAAAATGATATTAAGGGATAAATATGGACTAAATTGTTGTAGCTATCTGCGATCCTATTAAAATTTTCATATAAATCATAGTTTTAGAAATTAAACAAATATGTAATATATGACAAAATCTTTATTTATGAACAAAACTCAATGAAATTTTCAACGCTTGTTAAATTTGTCATTTCAAATAAGAAAATGCAAAAAAAAAAATTGAAAAGGTCAAAGGGCATCCCGCAATTCCCAAAAATAGGAATGAAAATCCCAAAAATGGGATTTTTTACTTTTTTGCCCATAGGGT
Source organism: Lucilia sericata (assembly GCF_015586225.1). NCBI lineage: Eukaryota > Metazoa > Arthropoda > Insecta > Diptera > Calliphoridae > Lucilia > Lucilia sericata. The sequence goes on along the minus strand of NW_023995142.1, from coordinate 87,117 downwards.
CCACATTTCTTTCAGGGCTGGGAAAATACTTTTGGAGTAAATAGAAAACATATTGAGGTTTCCAAAACTGCTTTCTGTTTTCTGATCCCAGCTTTGGGATTTTAGAACATGTCGCCCAAAGTTGAAGTTTTGATAAAAAATAGGTCATATTCGGAAGGACGCAGTGGCAACATTTTCAAAAAATAGGACAAGTTTTTTACGCCAAAGCGTTCTGCGTAAAGATACCTTTTAGAAAACTATAAAATTGTTATATGTTCTTAAAGAAAATTTTATTTTATTAATAAAAGAGTTAAGACACATTTTTGGCAAAAAAACGCCAAAAATCTAAAATTTTTTGAATTTTTAAATTAAAAAACGTATATTTTTGGAAATGCCAGATTTATTTCCAAAAAATTTCCATTCTGCCCCACTGTGAAGCGGTTTGTATTACGTTTTCACAGTGGGGCAGAATGGAAATTTTTTGGAAATAAATCTGGCATTTCTAAACGGCTGATCCGATCGGGATAAAATTTGGCGTGAGCATAGCCAAGGAGTATTCGAGTTTAAGTTTTGAAGATGAACCCTGCAGATGCTACAGGGACGGCGCTGTGGCGGCTCAAAGTAGGGTACCTACGACATGTTAAATTTTTAAACTCGTGCCATTTTTTGTTTTTCACCCAAATACAAAGATTCAGATATTTTCTGAAAGCGCTCGACGAGATCTTGAAATACTACTTATCTCTTATAATATTCGAGTTATAGGCATTTAAAAATTTAGTGATACAAAATTTACCATACCTTGGTCCGCCTTTTTTTGATACCGGGCGTAATTTTGGACCAAATGGACTCAATTTTTTTGTTAGTTAGACAACAAAATTTCCAATAATATACAAAAAATTTCAGATCAATATCATTTACAGATCCAAAAATATACGTTTTTTAATTTAAAAATTCAAAAAATTTTAGATTTTTGCCGTTTTTTAGCCAAAAATGTGTCTTAACTCTTTTATTAATAAAATAAAATTTTCTTTAAGAACATATAACAATTTTATAGTTTTCTAAAAGGTATCTTTACGCAGAACGCTCTGGCGTAAAACACTTGTCCTATTTTTTGAAAATGTTGCCACTGCGTCCTTCCGAATGTGACCTATTTTTTATCAAAACTTCAACTTTGGGCGATATGTTCTAAAACCCCAAACCTGGGATCAGAAAACTGAAAGCAGTTTTGGAAACCTCAATATGTTTTATATTTACTCCAAAAGTATTTTCCCAGCCCTGAAAGAAATGTGGACCCTATGGGCAAAAATGTAAAAAATCCCATTTTTGAGATTTTCATTCCTATTTTTGGGAATTGCGGGATGCCCTTTGACCTTTTCAAATTTTTTTGCATTTTCTTATTTGAAATGACAATTGAGTTTTGTTCATAAATAAAGATTTTGTCATATATTACATATTTGTTTAATTTTTAAAACTATGATTTATATCAAAATTTTAATAGGGTCGCAGATAGCTACAACAATTTAGTCCATATTTATCCCTTAATATCTTTTTTTAGTTAGATATGGAAATTCTCGATTATTTACAAAAATTTTCAATCCAATATCTCAATTACATTCAAAAATATGTTCATTTAAACCTGTGTCCTTTAATTTCATATTTTTCATATTTTAGTATTAAGTATGACAGAACATACATTTGGTGTTGAATAAAATATTTGGACAATTTTTAAAAATTATTTAGTTAATTATTTTATTAAAGACTATAACATTGTATATACAATAAAAAAAAATTATAATTTTATTATGAGCCACGCACAACAACACCTAAATCACCCCACACAAACCACCTTTCCCGCCCACCGAAATATAAAACACAATTTAATACAATATCATCAGTTAGTATAATAGCTTTTTTTATTCGAACTGTTTATCTTAAACATAATACAATTAATTCTTACAACCTACTTATATAGTTAATTCCTAACACTACTTATTTTCTATAAAATAATCTGTCATATCGGTATACATATCCAGAAGGTAATATAAGTCCTTTAAATCTTCCTTGTTTTGAGATGATAGAGTTTCATAACAAATCCATCTTTTTCGCATAGTTGAAAGAACAGGATCAGAAGATAGAAGTAAACTATTAAAAATATCTTCATTCTGTGATTGCCTGGAGCATTTTCTTGAGCTGAATAGTTGAACATGCTTAAAATCTCGATTCCTCGCTTCCTGGGCTTCTTCTGTTAACTCTCCAAGTGGAAGAATATTAGATTCAATTATTATTTGACCATGACACAATACTTTGTGTAATGTTGGTGTTAGTTCCCTCCATGGATACAGAGATACAAGTAATTTAGAAATTTCAGATGTATATTCCCCAAATCGATTTCCATTAATTTTATGTTTACTATTCAGTGCCATTAAAATAGTGTTAACTCTTCGAAGCAACTCCTTGTCGATTCCAGTTATTTTTGAAGTAATTTCAAAATCACGAAAAAACCTTCTCGCCGTATTACCGTCATTTGTACTACCGCAACTTGGAAGTGGTTTGTCGATGTTTAATCCCATCTGAACTTTAAATTCTTCTTGGATTCTGCTTTTTCCGCAGCTCTCAGTTCTTTCAATTCTTCATTATTTTTTGTTGATTTAGTAAGATTCTCTGGCACACTTCTATATTTGAGGTCGTATGCTATGTGTAAAAATTAATCCAAAAATCGTATTCTGGCATGAAGTGGTGAAATTCCGAAAGACAGGACTTCTTCATTAATACTTCTGCTTTTGTTTATATTTGAGAATTGCGACTTTTTCTCATTACATATTGAGCATCTCCAGAAGGAAGAAGTTTCTGTTATGGCATTGCTGACCTTTCCATCAATCATTGTTAAGCTTAGCTGATATGATACGTTAATAGAGAATTCCTTTATTTTTCTGCAAATGGGCTCCAGTGCATTTATTTCATCTTTTAAATATTCCTCTAAATATTTTGTTGTTTTCTTTGACTCCTTTATATATTCAAATCCAATGGGTCTACAAAAATTTTTTGAACCCGGATTTGTATTGATTCATATATCTTCAAATGAATTTGCGATGCTTGACGATGATGGATTAAGGGAATATGAACGAATTCGTTATGGCACTAATAATGACATAAATACACTTTTGTAGTCTGCTAATGTCCGACTTCCACAAGCTTGTTTGTATTCTGGAAGTGCTGATAAACCGTCACATCCCCACTTACACATTAAGACAACATCACAGTTATGAATTTTCCTTAGTTGGTCTTCTGAAAAGTCTGACACAATTCTTGATGCTGTGTTTTCGAGCAAAGATGATATATCAATACAAGCTTCCACATCATTAACAGCAATAGGTGATGGTAGGATAGTTTGTTTTTTTTCCTGGATCGCCTTGTATGATGGTAATATATTGTGTCCTTTTTCATGCAGAGCTTTCCTTAATATTTGGTACTTATTTCGACTGAGACCCAGTTCCAACATAAGCGCTATTGCTTCCTCTTCAGTAAAATTTGATTGTGATGTTGGAGTTGGTATACTTTCCACAATTCGCTTAAGTCGTTATGGTGATGCATTAGGAAGAATAGTTGCAATATGTACGGCATCCATAGGTTGGTTTTCCTTTTTCAGCATTTCGTTAAATGTATCAGCAATTTCCTCATTTGAGATTAAAAAAAGTTTTTGTCTTTTTTTTTGACCTTGAACATAAGTCTTCGTATGACTTGCAAGGCGCTCCTGTTGATGTGTTGTAAGTTGAGATTTTCGTAGTAGTTTCCATCCAACTACAAAATGTTAATCGAAATTTATTTTGATTTCCATCCACAGACTTACTTTTTACATCAAAAAGTTTTAAAAAGCTTTCAATTTTTGATATGCCTGTTTTGTCTACTTTTCTACTATATGTAGTTTTTATATAATTAGAAATGTCTTCAATTCTTTCTGGCCCTTTTGAAGATACACTCCATAAAACGGAACACAACTCTTCGTACTTTAATGTAATCTTCATTGTAGATTTATTAAATATGGTACTTAAAATCTAAGAAGTTTACTTATATACCAATTCCTGTCGTTTCCGATACAGGTATTCCAAAGTAAAAAATTACGAATTGTCTACCTATTAACATTTAGGACTATATTACTATAACCTGTAATTCAGTCATTGATATTTCTTATTAGTGAATGAATCGAAATTATCATTACCTGTATATTTTTACCTAAATGATCATAAACGAAACAGAAACGAAATGTGCTGTCGAAAAAATTTAGGTAAAAAATAGTTATAAATTTCTGAAAATTTAAGCATAATAGGACCTTTCAATTATAAGGATAAGCAAACAAATAGAAAATAGGTAAATATAAGATTTAAATATGTTCTGTCATATTTAATACTAAAATATGAAAAATATGAAATTAAAGGATACAGGTTTAAATGAACATATTTTTGAATGTAATTGAGATATTGGATTGAAAATTTTTGTAAAGAATCGAGAATTTCCATATCTAACTAAAAAAGGATATTAAGGGATAAATATGGACTAAATTGTTGTAGCTATCTGCGACCCTATTAAAATTTTGATATAAATCATAGTTTTAGAAATTAAACAAATATGTAATATATGACAAAATCTTTATTTATGAACAAAACTCAATGAAATTTTCAACGCTTGTTAAATTTGTCATTTCAAATAAGAAAATGCAAAAAAAAAAATTGAAAAGGTCAAAGGGCATCCCGCAATTCCCAAATATAGGAATGAAAATCTCAAAAATGGAATTTTTTACATTTTTGCCTATAGGGTCCACATTTCTTTCAGAGCTGGGAAAGTACTTTTGGAGTAAATATAAAACATATTGAGGTTTCCAAAACTGCTTTCAGTTTTCTGATCCCAGCTTTGGGATTTTAGAACATATCGCCCAAAGTTGAAGTTTTGATAAAAAATAGGTCACATTCGGAAGGACGCAGTGGCAACATTTTCAAAAAATAGGACAAGTGTTTTACGCCAAAGCATTCTGCGTAAAGGTACCTTTTAGAAAACTATAAAATTGTTATATGTTCTTAAAGAAAATTTTATTTTATTAATAAAAGAGTTAAAACACATTTTTGGCTAAAAAACGGCAAAAATCTAAAATTTTTTGAATTTTTAAATTAAAAAACGTATATTTTTGGATCTGTAAATGATATTGATCTGAAATTTTTTGTATATTATTGGAAATTTTGTTGTTTAACTAACAAGAAAAAATTGAGTCCATTTGGTCCAAAATTACGCCCGGTATTAAAAAAAGGCGGACCAAGGTATGGTAAATTTTGTATCACTAAATTTTTAAATGCCTATAACTCGAATATTATAAGAGATAAGTAGTATGTCCAAGCATGTTTTTTCAAGATCTCGTCGAGCGCTTTCAGAAAATATCTGAATCTTTGTATTTGGCACGAGTTTAAAAATTTAACATGTCGTAGGTACCCTACTTTGAGCCGCCACAGCGCCGTCCCTGTGGCATCTGCAGGGTTCATCTTCAAAACTTAAACTCGAATACTCCTTGGCTACGCTCACGCCAAATTTTATCCCAATCGGATCAGCCGTTTAGAAATGCCAGATTTATTTCCAAAAAATTTCCATTCTGCCCAACTGTGGTTTTGTTTAAACAATTTTAAAATAACTAGTTTAAATAAAATTGTTTTGCTAAAGCAAATAATGAAATGTAAGCCAAACATACTGTAGTGATTCAAATACAGTTTTAATATTTTAATTGGTTTTTGTGGCGAAATAAAAATTAAAAATAATTAAAAATCAAAGTAAATCATTTTCATGTAATTACAAATATACACATTTGTAGAGTGAATAAAATAATCTTAATTAGTTTAAAAAATCTGTTTAATTTTCGTTAAATTCAAAATTTTAAATAATTTTGTGATTTAAAGAATTTATAAACCACAAAATACAAAGGATCATAATTAAATTCTTATAGACTTTACACACATTTTTAAAAAGTTAATCAAAAATCAAAAGAAGATTCTTCTGAGTTCTACAGTCCCTTTTACTTGTTTTACATTCGTCTGAGTCCATTTGTCTAATTGTGTATATTTGTGTTAGTAATCCAGTGTATCCTTTTTTACATATCCTTGTTTTTTATTATTTAGTTTTTGATATTTTAATTTTATTTTCTACTTCAAATTGTAGATGCTCTCTTTGTAAAGTATTGTAAACCACATAACCATTAATTCGACCGTAAATATATACATATTTTAATAACATTTTCAAATTATGTTTTAAAATGTTAAACTATAAATCCTTGTCTTGCTGTTGGCCAGAGGATGTTTGTGTATTTTTTTTTTTTTTTTTTGTCAATATAAGGTTTTACTTTGAGCATCAGTCTATGAAATTAGTTTTATGGCTAAAAATATTTCAACACTTTGATATTTCATTCCAGTTACATCTATAACAAACATCAGTTTATAATCAATATGCATACATACACTCATACAAACACAAATTGCAATATAATTGAAATATATAAACTCAAAGAATGTGTGTTTGTGAAAATACTGATTGCAATGTAAATTTGGGAATGCTTTACAAACATTAATTAAAATGTTGTATTCAACTGTTTCGAAAAATTTCCTAGATCTTTACATTTAAAAATAATTGGAAAAAGTATCGAAAGAAATTGAAAAGCTTTGAATGGTTGACCGGGATGTTCAATCTTTTTTGTTTTTTTAATTACATATTTATAGAATAGCAGACGATCATATGTTTGACTCCTAAATACGGATTTGATTTTGGTTATTATTATTTAATTGCCTTGAGCGCATGTAAATTTCAAAAATGTATACTCATGTACATTAGAGTGTCCCGAGGAACAGCCTTTTGAAGAATCCCATGTAGGAATAACTTTCAGTCGATGAATGTTAATGTGCTGAACACTATTTGTCTAGAATGGTCTTCAGCTCCCTACCAACGCACAGCGCCACATTTCGGCTGTACCGAAACTTATGTATATACATCATGCTTTTGAATGAAGAATATTTATGCAAAACTTCATCTTTCTATGTAGCTCTTCTTGTTTAGGACCTATTGTGTTACAACAGACAGACGGACGGACAAAAGGCTAGATCGTTCTAAAATTCCATAAGAACCAAGAATGGTTCAATTGGGTCAAATGGGCCAATAATTCGATGTGTTACAAACGGGATGACAAAAACAATATACTGCCCATCTTTTTTGAACGTTTTTCGAAGTTCAATCTAGATAAAATATTATTTGAATTTGCATAGTTGATAAAAAGGATCTCTTTATCCATCAAGCCAGCTCACCAAATGAATGAATTAAATTTTAATTGTTGGTAGGAATAACAGAAACTTCCATTTTGGGTCTAGCCTAATGTACATACATGTGTATATGTATTATTCATACATTTGTAAAACACTTTATTATACATGACAAAATAGTCTCTAATACTTTGATGAATTTATAATCTTGTTAGGAAATAATTTACGCCACACTGAATATACAATTAAATTTGCATATTTTTTAAAATATACATATTTTTGTTTTAACAACTACACCTCAACTAACACATTGATAAACATATTTCGTAATACATATATACATATTTATAATCTATATGACTTATTCATAACAATTTATAAAAGGTTTAGTGAGCTAATATTTTATGAAAAATTGTCTTGTAAACCTGTGATAAATTGTTGAGTATAAGGCCCTATATGTATAAACATGTATTATAAATTCATTTGCATTTATTTACATTTTATATTTGTGTAGGACTAGTTTTTAAAGAATACTAATAAATTTTAATTTAGTTATTTTTTAATACAAGTAGAGGTATTTAATTTTAAAACCTTATAAATAGTCTAGTTGTAAATAAATTTTAAATTAAATTAAGGATTTAATTTAAATACTATATATTTAAAACATATGCTAACAAATAAATAAGATTTAAACTTATATTAAAAATACAGATACTTGTAATAAATAAAAAGTGTTTAAAAATAAATAAATATATGAGTTTTAATAATAAGTTTAAAAAGCACTCTTCTTTCAACATACTAAACCTGAAAAAAGGATTCCTTATATTAATGACCATTATAATTGTACCGGAAATTCGACGATTATGCATGTCTGTCCTTCGCTTTACTCTGTGCAGATGATAGCCCAGTCATCCATATATGTATGTTGGGATTTTGTTATTTAAGGTATTCCAACATCTTGTATTCTTCAGTGGTCATCTTTGCTAACCAAACTCTGGCACGATTTGAATTTCCTCAGCAGGGATTAGTTTAAACTCACCCATGCTGCGCTCGTCTGAGTGATGCATTTGCTGAGGACAAACTTTGAGAATTCGTGTGTGCTTTTGATCACCCTCTATTCCAGGTGAATCTTATGGGTGAACAAGTATTCCATGACGAGGTCAGCTAATTTGTACTTAGAAATGATATTTCATCACTTCATTGAATAGTCTTCTGGTAGTGTCGTGGTGGCTGCAGGTCCCTGAGTGGTTTTATTTTCTACCGCTAAGCGATTTCGCTTTCATTTTCGGCAGCCGTCTTAGATGTGCTGGGTAAGGTCTCCTAAAACTTTTGGTTCTCATCCACCACAGCTTCGTACTTGACGTAATCATCTTCATCACGTTCGTGAGGAGTACCATTATCAGCATTCTTAGCAATCTTGTCCAGAATTTATATAGCTTTTGTATTACTGACTTTGAGAGTGTATTTCTTCTGACCCTTACTTTCTGCCCTTTTTTCCTCAATTGATCGCCAGCCTAGCGTTGGATTGAGGAGGTATTGTCGAGTAAGCAATTGTAAAACAAAACAACTTTTTACTCCTTATTTGTAAGAACTTATATAAGTAATAATTTGGTAAGTAATTGCCCCATTGACAGTGTTAAAATAATGAGCTAAAACGCTAATGAATAAGTAGTGAAAAGTGTTATTTTAGCTTTTTTTTTAACTCATTACTTTTCAATGTAAATTTTTGCTGGAATTACATGAAATATTATTATTTAAACATATGATATTAATGGTTTTCATTTAAACGTTTAAGTTCCCTATCCATTGTTTCATGAAAATCCAGTTCAATTAAAATATTTGTAAACATTTTAAAACTAAGTTTTTCCTCATTCCTGCAACATTTTATTAGGAAAATGCTTTTTTACAGTTCGTACTGCGTATGAGTAATTTATAATAGTTGTTTAAAAATAATATAACTTATACGTATGCTTTCGAATTTTTAATTAAATTTGTTAATACATATTAATAACAATTACAAAGAAAATTAATATCTCTTATTAAAATGAAATGTTTAGATTTGGCTATTAAATATTATATTACAAAATTTATAGTAATATTTAATTTTTAAAATATGTTTCAATAGTTATAAGTTACACAAAGATTTTACACACAAAGTAATAATATAAATATTTATTTCAAAATTCACAATGCGAAGAAAGAAGAAACATAACATTTTATTTAACTGTGAAAGTTTTCCAATAAATTAAGTGTTAATTTATGGCACAATGTTAATGACTTTGTTGTTGTTTACACTCTACAGTATGAATGTGGCTGTTAAAATATAGAAATGGAAATATAATGAAATTAGTAAAGAAATACATAATGTGAAAAATATTAAAATAATGTTAAAAATATTAAAAATATGAACAGTTCACACTGTAAGTAACAATTTTCCTACTTTAAATTATAACTTCCATTATAATAAACAGTAATTTACATTACTATAAAAAAAATAAAATAAAACATTATGGATTTTCAGTTTTATTTCTGGCTTTTTGCACTTAATGACCTGCCTTTAATATGTGTAAATATTACGACAGAAAAACAATAAAATATATATTGAGACAAAATTGAAAATGAATATTATTAAACTTATTAAAAAATAAAAAAAAACAATGTTAATGTATATCTTCCATCCACATCTTCCATCCATCTTGTTTGGTTTAAATAAATTGTAACAAGAATGCCAAACAACAAAAATGAATATCTATAAAAAATTATTATTATAGTTCTCTTTTATGGGATTGAACACCCATTTACACAAGAACATTTTTAATAATCTTTTGTTTTATTTTCAATTTAAATGGATGTAAATAATAAAAGGACAAAAACATGTATGAAAAAAAATTACAACAATCAATGTTAAGGGTGCCTGTATTGATTGCCTGCTTATAGTCTGTTCAAATGAAAAGAACAATAGACTATTGTATTTTTTTAAGTTGTTTTTATTTTCTGATGACAACAATATTAAATGTTGTAAAATGTTTGCTTTTAAAAAGTTCCCAGTAAACATTTTTCTAATGAATATTGTTTATAGAAAATTCCTAATAAAGAGAGAAATTTGTTGAAAATTCGTAAAACAATCAGAAGTTTTTTGAAAGTTGTTTATAAACTAAGAAATTAATTGACAATTCTCTATCAAGAGTAAATTTGATACACAAACAACAACAATGACACTAAACGTAACAAAACACACAAAAAGTATGAACGTAATCATACTTTTCGTCCTTGGGCCGAAAAAAGAGTATGTGCCAAATTTCATCAAATTATCTTAAAAATTGCGACCTGTAGCATACGCACAAGCAGATGGACGAACGGAAGGACATATGTAGCTAAATCGATTCATAAATTGATTCTGAGCAGATTGGTATTCTTTAAGGTGGGTGTAGGACCAATATTTTTGGGAGTTAACAACTTCAGCACAAACGCATAATATCCACCCCACTATAGTGGGGAAGGGTATAAAAACAAAATAAACATAGCAATGAATCCAACACACATCCAAACATACGCTTTGTTCTTCAATAAGCAATGTTGTTGTTGCTTTTTTTGTCAAAGCATGCAAAAAATTTTTCTTTTTTTATGAAATTTTCAGAGGTTGTCTCTGATTTTTTCTCATTTCTCCGTTATTTATAAACGGATTTTGCTGATTTTTAATAGTGACAGAATTATTAATGATTTAGAGCCTGAAAATATCTAGGGTCTTAAGAAATTTGATTTCAAAATACAAACAGACAGACATGGCTCTATAAGGATCAATAATATACATACTTTATGTGGAAATTACAAACGGAATGACAAATTTATATATACCATTCTCGCGAAAAAAAACATTTGGAAAGATTGAAATTTATAGAAAATTTTCAATAAGAATAAAAACTTATTGGAAATATATCGAAAAAAATCTGAAGAACAAAATTAGTAATGGCTTCAAACTAAAATTATCAAATGAGAGACAAAATATTGAAAATCCTCTATAATCGGAGTAGTAAAGAAAACAGTTACGACACTTTTAAAGAGAAAAATTCATAAAAACCGAAAGCTTTGTATTATAAATAGAGTAAAGTATAAAAATTATCTAAAACACAAACATTTACGAACATTTTATAGAGATAAGTAGTTATCATAAATTCTCTGTAAATAGAGAATTTCATAAAACTATTTAAAAATTCCCTAAAAGTGATACATTTAAGAAAATTTTATAACAAATTCTCTATATAGGGATATTCTTTAAATGATCGAAAATTGTCTATAAAGAGAGTCAAAAATTTCCTAAAAAAAGATATATAATAGAACATATCAAAAATTATCTAAAAGTAAAAATTTGTTAATTACAGAAGAAAATTCGTTTAAAATTAAAGAAATTCATTAAAAATTTTCTCTAAAGTAAAGATTTACTAAAAGAGAAAATTTGGTTTTAAAATTTTTATAAAGAAATTTTAAAGCAAAATGTTAATTATAGGAACGAAGTTATTATCTTTATTATCTTTATGCAGAAACTCATTAAAAAATTTCTCTTAAGTTAACATTTATCTAAAATCTTCTCTAAAAACAAAATTCATCTTTTGTAAAAAAATCCTTGCAAATCTTCACCTAATTCCCAAATGTTCTATAAACTGGAAATGCTCCTGGCTATTTCTTCTTAGGAAAAAACTTTACTCGAACAATTTCTTTAAAAAACTATATTTATTCCAAAATTTTCTATGAAAAATAAAAGTAAACGAACTTTTTCCTAAACATGTATCTGAACGATATACATTCGCAACTTTTATGTGCACTGGGTTTATGTTTATTTAAGAATATCTACGTATGGCTACTAACATATATGTAGTTGTACAAAAATTCATAGGATGCTTGATACTGAAAACCTATAAATAATGATGAACACATTAACATCCATTGAAATTTGATGCAGACAGAAAATTACATTAAATTCCAACATTGTCACATACATGTTATAGATTTTATTGATTTACATATTTATTACATAGCTACAGTAAATTTTTAAATTAACAAAATTAAACTTTAGACTAAATAAACGTATGTATATCTTAAAATAACTACAAGCATTTTAAAACAAAATAGAAGGAATATCCAACCGACATTTTGAAACCCATTTAAAATTGTGTTTAAACAAATCCTTGAGTATCCAATGTATTTGACTTTTGACTCAATATATTTTTCTCAAAAAAGACAGTATATAAATATATAGGTTTGCAAATAATGAACAAGATAAAAGGTAGATTGTAATGTTTACATATTTAAAGTAAATATCGTTTTTTATATATAAACAATATACGTTATATGCATATCTGTGCATGTTTCACCGAACAATAAATAAAAGGCAAATGAAGGGCATTGTTGTCAATTGTTTATTTTATTTTGTAAGAGGATTTATTAAAAACAAGCATCAGTATCCTACGTAAACTGAAAATATTTTAATTGATACTCTGTGTATCAATTAAAATATTGTCTTGTAATGAAAACAATAGTTTACAAAATATTATTTATTTTTAATGAATATTCAAATAACAATAGAAGAAAAGCAATTAAAAACTAATTGGTAGATATAAAAGTGCATGTTAGTAAGAATTTATACTTTAATTCATATACCGGCGTATAGAGAGGCAGATAAAAAAATCACCACTACACACTGTTGGCATTTTTTCAATTAAATTGCACTGAAAAAAATATTTGGTTATTTTTAATTTTGAAGATTAAATTGCATTACTGTAAAATGTGAATATTTATAAACAAAATGTAATCAATGTACATAAGAATGATAATTTCTTCACATAGAAACAACATTTAAAATTAAAATGTACAAAAAAAGTATGAAACAAAATGAACTTATTTACTTTCAGTGTTATGCATTCTAGAAAATTATTTAGGGTGTACGTTGTTTTTGTAAATTATGCTCTTGTTTTTGCAAGTTGCTTTTGTTTATTTCAAGTTGTGTTTGCAATTTCTTTAACAAAGCGATATCAGCCTGCTTTGTTGAATGCTGTCAAGCAACTAAATAAAATATTTGTATTTTTGATGCTCTTGTTTAGAAGTTCGTCTGCGATCGTGTTGTGTACATGTAATTTGCCGAAAATCTTCGTTGTCAGAACAAGCGCCGACGTCTGCTTTAATTGAACTAAAACTATATGTATTTATTTTTCTTAAAAAAGTACATATTTAATTGATACTTTTATAATATGTAGCTTATCTACTAAATTTATGGACTAAAATATTTTTATATTAATGAAATATTTAAATAAGGCCATTAATTAAAAGCTGATATCAGGTATAGAAAATTATATCGAAAAATACCGCATTACCTCCACGACTTAGTCGGCATACCTTCTAACTTTTGAAAAGTAGTCCACATAGCAGTCAGTCTGTAGACTAGTCCATATTATATAGTCTAGTCTATAGTTTAGTCTGTACATTTTAAATTTTTAAATATTCAATGCCTGGCTGGTATCAACACTAATCTTTCCTTTGTAGGGGTGAGTAAACACGTGAGTTACTTCGCGATATTTACATACATATGTAAAATTGTAACAAGATCGCTGGTTTAGAATTTATGTAAGCTTAAGTTTATGAACATATTTAACACATACTCTTTTAGTCACACATAAACATAGACTTCTAATATACATTAGTACAGAATACTATATGAATACCTTTTTGTTTCGACAAGCATTTTAAAAAAGAGTACTTGTCACAAAAGTGCTTCAAGCTTAACAATGAATATTCACACAATATTCACTTCTATTGTTGACGATGAAATTGCTATTGCCACTGCTACTCAATTTATTGCTGTTCTGCATTACTGCTGCGTTACATTAACACTCTTGAGAGACTTTATATTAGTAACCTGATGCTAAAGCACACACATACATACATATTCAGGAATTCCATATAACTTTTCCAAAAACTTGAGCAAATACAAAGAGCTAATGTATGTACATATGTATGTGAATGCAAATTCTATTAATATAAATTTCAAAGGATTTTCACTATAGGAAATATAATAGATATTCATTTAAATTGTTACAAGAAGTATAATATTTAATACAATATTGTTAAAGGCACACAGTTTGTTATATAATATACCGATATATCGAAATAGAATAGTTGTACATCAACTGCTAAAAGGTTTTGTACCATTTCTAAAATTAATGTTTTTTAAGAATATTTATTGATTTCGCTAGTTTATATTTCTTTTTCTCACGATTTAAAAACTATATTAATTTGTTTGTTTATATCGAATGTCTTCATCAATCCTTTGAAATGCTCATTAATAAAAATATGATAAAATAGGGTTAAGGTTGATACAAAAAACCAAAAATTTTAAGTTTTACCCTTCGTGCGAAGGATATATATATATATATATAAGCTTTGTTCCAGAACTTTTCTGGCTAAAGAGAATTAATGAATTTTCTCTTCGTACTTATAAAAAGTACGGGAACAGAAAAAACAAAATTCCTCTTTCAATAAATTTGTATTGAAGTTTATTCATATAAATTTCAATTGAAATTAAAATAAAATTGAAAAACTACAATCACACATACTTATTTATGAAAATAAATCAAAAATATCCAACATTTTTTGTTTCCAATGTATTTTTTTAAACAAATAATTTATTTGACAATTTTTTTTCTATTTGCCAGAAAAAAATTTTCTGGCTAAAACCTGCAAGTTCTGGCAAAGAGAAAATAATTTTAATTGCTCAAATTTGTTCTCTTTTACAATTTCTGGTAAAAACCTGCAAACTTGACAAGTAAAGGAACAAAGCTATAATTTTGTATTATTTTTGTAATATCCGTCTGTCTATCTGTCAGTATGTACGTTGAAATCGATTTTCAGAATTAAAAAAAATATTAAATTTTGTTTTTGTTAATTTCTATATTTCTATAATATAAATTCAAATTATTTAATTAAATCATTTTCTTAAATTCTATCACAATCACAACTCATACCCACACATCCTCATATACTAACATAGTTATCATTATGCAAAACAAAAAGATTTTAGAACTTTAATCCTTCTTGTATGCCATTTCTTTTGTGAAACAACAAAGAATGGATGCATGCGTTAATGGAAGTATAAAAGCGTATATACATTAGGGATATAACTAATTTGGCGAAATTTTTGGCATACCGCCACGAGATGGCCAATGTTGTATAATTATTGAAAATATTTTTTTTTAGGTCATTTGAAATCAAAAACATCACGCACCAACCCCAATTTCTATATAAACCAATTTTTTTTATTTTTTTAATTTTAAGATTAAAATATTTATATATGGGCATTTCTACCTAGAAGTATATTTTTGTCACATTGCGACTCATCATTGCCTATATCTAAGATTTGGATTCCGACGACATATGGAGCCTTCAAAAAACTGATTATAAAAAAAACAGACGGACAGACATTTTGTGCGTAAACTTTTTAACCAACCGCGAAAAAATAATAATGTAGTTTCTTATAGTTTTTAATACTCTATTCGACTATGATATGCCAACTTGCATATTTGTAAAGAATGTCAATAGTTATATCCCTAATATACATATACTCTTAATCCTTTTGGGTTTTAATTAAAATTCTTTGCTTTATTTACTTAAACTAAATGGAATTTAAAGTTGAAAAAGGATATGCTTAAGTAAATTTAAGACAAGCAAAGTAAATATAAGACAAGCATATGGTATCCTGGGGAATAAATTAACACACAAAGTTTGTTTGTTTTCAAAATGACTAGGGCAGTGACAGCAGATAATGGATATGTTTACCTTTTGGTTAGTTTAGGTCATGGACCTTTGTATAATGTGGGGAACATAATTAAAAATGCAAAGTTGTGTGGCATGAATGATTTGAAAAGTGTAGTGTTTCATATGAACAAGAATTAAAATTTTTAAATAATTTCAAAACTTTTGAAATTTTAATTATCATGAATTCCATAAGAATTGACCGATGGTCTTCAGATTTTTTTATTTTTTGTAAACTCATACTCTATTAGACATATAAGACATATCTAAATTAAATTCTTAAAAATTCAAAAAAAAGCGAGTTTTATTGCGATTTTAATTTGTTCTAAAAGTACAAAAAATCAAAAACGTATAAAACTTTAAAGGTTCATATTTTTAAGAACTGATATCTGATTTTCTTGATTTAAAACACAATCTAATACTATGGCTGTTCTCTTTCATTTCAATATAATTTTTATATTAAAAAGTTTAAGATAGTGCATTTTTTAAGGAAATGCACTTTTTGAATGCATTTTTGAAATCGTTCTACCTGTTTATCGATTATTTGAATCTTTTTATGCAAAATATAAAAATATTTTTTTGTGACATCTTTTTTTCGATTTTTTACATTAGGAAATTTTTTAATTTTATTGATATTTTATGCATTTAACAGAATTTAAAACTACTTAAAGTACAGTACTGATCAGAATTGGAGTGCAAATATTTAAATTCGATTACCAATAACGATCATCAAAATGCATTTCTATATAATATTTTTGAAGATAAATGCATTTTGATGCAAGTGCACATTGAGTGCGTTTTCCAAGTCGTTCTCTCTGTTGACAGTATTTTAAAATATCATAAATCAAAATTTGCTATTTTTTATGTTATATAAAATATTTTTTTTTTATTAAACGAATATTCAAGCATAATTTTTCGCTATATTTTGAAAATATTTTTTTTAGTTTAAGTTAGATCAAATGCCCATCAAAAATATAAAAATTTCTATTTTATATAAAAATATTATAGATTTATCAATAATGAACTTACAATATATGTTAAACATGGAGAACAATATAGAAAATGCACACAATATGCATTTCCATCAAAAATGCATTTATCTTAAAAAATATTTTTTTGAAAAGCATTTTGATGAAAGTGTACGTTAGTGTTAATCGAATTTAAATATTTTACCCCAATTCTGATCAGTACTATATTTTAAGCAGTTTTAAATTATGTTAAATGCATAAAATATCAATAAAATTTTAAAATTTCATAATATAGAACACTTTAAAAAATCGAAAAAAAAAATAGATGTACTGCACGTCACAAAAAAATATTTTTATATTTTGCATAAAAAGATTCAAATAATCGATTAATGCACTTTTAAACAGGGAGAACGATTTCAAAAATGCATTCAAAAAGTTCATTTCCATAAAAATGCATAATCTTAAACTTTTTAATATAAAAATTATATTAGAATGAAAAAGCACAGCCATAGTATTAGATTGTGTTTAAAATCAACAAAATCCGACATAACCTCTAAAAGATATGAATAGCCAAAGTTTTATACCTTTTTATTTTTTTGTAGTTTTCGAACAAATTAAAACCGCCACAAAATTCGAGTTTCTTCAAATTTTTCAAAATAAAAAAACGGAGTTGTTTTATTTTCTACATAAAGAACATATATTGATAATATGAAGTAAATTGAAATACATGAGGTCAAAAATTGTCAGTTTTTCTGTGTTCTTTCCTAGAATTCATGTTATATGAAAATGTAAGAAATGCCTCATATAACCAGAAGCACATACATACATAAGTTTGTTTCTTAGCAGCAGTTTATCTATTTATTTCATTATAACACTCTTTGCATGAAGCAACTATTTTATAGTTTGGTGTAATATATTGCAACCTCACATCAAATTAACTAAATGTTGTGATTTATGAATATTCTTAGGACTACATAATTTAGAATTTTCAATTTTAAAGAAGTTTCAGTAATTCTAGTCATATCAACAAAAAAAAAAAAAAAAAAAGAAACAAAATACTGTTTTCAAAAGAAAAGTTTTAAGTGCTCTCTTTAAAGGAAAAAGCCCTAAAGAAAATTCCGCATGGAAATAATTGTTTACTAACTGAATTCTAACTACATATATTTAAAATATAGTTTAAACTTCTTTTAGATAAATTTTCATCAACACATGGAAACCATTTTGCTCCTGTTGAAACCAGTTGTTTAGCTTTCAGCTTCTCTTAATAAAGTTAAACTTAAGCTTCTGTAAGAAGAGCTATATCAACTTAATTTCCAACATTGAAAAAACCTCTAAGTTTTGTAATACAAAAACTTTTTGTTGTATTAATAACACATGCTAGTTACTTGCAACACGAAATTATACTCATAGGTACTCATATTCTCACGAATTTGTAAAATTTTCCATGTAATGTAAAGTTTTATTTTAAGAAAATGTTGTTCCTTTTTTCATGTAAAAGTTAACACATGAGACCGTGGCAACTTGTGCAATAGAACTACATAATGTTTTCTTTTCGTAATTTAACTTAACAGCTTTTTTGTTTTCCTCTTATTCTATAGAAATAAAAGTAAAAAAAAAGCTAAACAAATCTCAACAACTAAAGTAACTTTTAACTAAAGTTTTTTTTTCTTTGTTAATACTTGATGTCCCTTACTGTTGCATGTTAGCTAGAAGTATGGTGGAGTAGTTCATAAATGTTGCATTTTTGTATTTGGTAAAGGGAGCTTGGTTTTTTTTCACTTTTGTACATTTTTTTAATTTTTGTTTTAGTTTTTGTGTTTATTAGCTTTTTTATGTTACAGTTGATTAAAATTTCAACCACATCATCATATCCGCAGAATTCTTAGGGGAAATATATGAGAAATTTTAGTTTAATAATAATGTTTAAAATCATGTGATCTGTACAATATAAAAAAATTATTTTAATGTTGGAAAATGTAACGGAATTCATTGAAAAGCAGGAAAATTGGGAACCATACGAATTAAAGACGAGAGCCTATGAAGACTACTTTGCATGCCCGAAATAGTTAATAGTTTTTGCAATATTGTGCAAAATAGTATGCGAATGGACGCAAAAGCCAAAAAAGACCCTGAAGTATAGCTAGTTCATCAGATATATCTGTATCGAATGCAACTGATTTATTTGTAACGAGCATTGGTCCATAATCGCCCAGAATATGAAGCCAAACTAAAAAGTGTAATATTTCATTGTCCGACTTCTTCTTATTCCTGTAATAATAGTTTTAACCAAAATGTCCGCTCTTCGCAGACCTAACAGAAAAATAGTTCTGAAATAGTAAAATTACAAATATAAGCATATTTATATGTTTTATGATCTTTATATCAAATTTTGTCTTATTCAAATCTAGTACACAGGGCCCTTATACATACGTTTAGTACTGGTTGCGTATGAGTTATTTTTAATTAATATGACAAATATTTAGTAATCATACTACCTGGCGTTCGAAAAGTAACAGAGTATACGAAAATTAATTAATAAAAAACATTCTAAACTAATTTATTAATTACAAATATTGCAAGAATACTGCATTTCATAACAAAAACTCCTGCTCCAATCAGATCCCCGAGAAGGAAAAAACTAAAACAAAATTGTATAAAATGTGAAAAATATCCAAAATATTCCTTGATATAACATATGTTGATAAATAACAAATACTTATAAGTGTAATTTTAGGTTTTTTTATAGACTATCTTTATACATATCAAATTTTGTTTGAGTCGGATAGTTTTTGGCGATTAACCCGAAGTAAGATATTAAGGATGCCATTTAGGACAATCCACCATATAAGTCGGGTAACTGTAAATTTCCTAACAATATTTTCAATCGTTATCGATTATTCTGAAATTCCTTATATGTAAACATCGGTAGCGTATGAGTTATTTATAATTAATATGATAATTCTTTAGTAAACATACAACCTGGTGTACAAAGAGTAAGAGATTATATAGAAAATTAACTATGAAAACCATTTACAAAATCTTTTTAATTATTTAAAATAAATTTTCAATAACAATATTCAACTACTCTTTAATAATTGGTACGAAATAATTGAACTACATCGTTTATTTATGTAAGTTTTAAATTTCTACTACTGCTATTTGTAGCACTACTTTAATAGTATATGACTACTTATTTTATACGAGTACAACGAGTAAAACTATAAAGGTATTCTGCATTTGAAACCTATATTAACTCTTACAAAGTTTTTTTTTTTGATTTTTGTAAAAAACTTCAGTTTTTTTAAATCTTCCTTTTCAAAACTTGTACTTATTGATAAACTTGTGTATCAATAACAAAATGTAAGTACTTTAAGTCCCTTTTTTAATAGAAAGGACTAAATTATGTAAAGTTAAAAACATCGTCCACATGTTTAGAAAGTAAGATTAAGGCAGCTATTCTTAGTTAAATACCAACAAATAAATTTCTCAGTTTACAAACTATAGCTTCGTTATCTCTTTATTTGGGATCGAACATTTAAAAGTTAAACATTTTTACACTAAACTGTTCTGAAGACATTTTGAAAGAAAAACTTAACTAATATAATAAATGATTTAGAACAAACCTTCAGAAATAAGTGGACCTTTTATTTCTGTGCAATACATACAAATATTTTCTCTTTACATTAAGCAACAGATTTACCAAACTGTTTTTATACCCTTCACCTTCGTGAGAAGGGTATATATAAGTTTGTCATTCAGTTTGTAATTTCTATAATATAATTTTCCGACCCCATAAAGTATATATATTCTGGATCCTTATAGGTAGCGGAGTTGATTAAGCTATGTCCGTCTGTCTGTCTGTCTGTCTGTATGTTTGTTGAAATCAGTTTTTAGAGGACCCCAGATATCGGCGAGATCCAAATCTTCAATAATTTGTTAGACATGCTTTCGAGAAAAAGACAATTTTTTCATGCTTTGATATACGCAACAACAACAACACTTCTTATTCATTTAGTATTACGTTTCATGTGTTTGGATGTCTGTTGGTTTCATTGCGTTGTGTATTTTGTTTTTGCTTTTTTTGGAGTATTTCGTTTCGTATGTTTCATTGCCTTGTGTATATTGTTTTTGTTTTTTGGTGTATTCAGTTTCGTATGTTTGGATGTCTGTTGGTTTCATTGCGTTGTCTATTTTGTTTTTGTTTTTTGTGTATTTCGTTTCGTATGTTTGGATGTCTGTTGTTTTTACTGCCTTGTGTATTTTGTTTTTTTGTGTGTTTGTTTCGTTTAGCGTTGTTGTTGTTCGTTTTGCTATTGCTATAATAATGATATAAACGGGAAAATGAAATAAATTAAAATTTTATAGAATTGATATTTTTAAATACACTGTGGTGAAGGGTATATAAGATTCGGTACAGCCGAATATAGCACTCTTACTTGTTATTACTATAGAAGGATTTTATAACTAGGGATGTTGCTTCGGCAGTAACAGTTACTTTTAGTAAATTGTTATATCCTGCCACTAATACAACTTTACTCGACATTAAAGTACAGAAACTATTATAGTAAAAACTATAAGGATGACTACTACAACTACCGCAACGACTTAAACTATCAACAATTGTTATTGACTAATAGAGTGGTTTTTGTATCATTAGTAATGTCTTTTACAGAAATGGGAAAATGTAAAGTATACATTAAGTATTTTAATAGAAAATTTTAAAAATGTTTAAATATTTGCCATATTATTTGCTGTCTTCACTTTAAAGTGAAACGAGGTAAATATTAAAAATATATCAAAAATATTTCTTCAACTTTTTTGCCCATGACTGCTTTGTATAAAGTTAGTTGCCATTATGTCTATTTTTTCATCATATTCTAGATTCTGCCTTAAACATTTCCTTTTTCCTTCTCCTTGATGCTGTTTATATTATGCAAAAGTATTATAGTCGTATATTTTTGTGTAAAATTTCTGTTTACTTTCCTCTAAACTGCAAGTAAACTTTTGTATGCTAGTTATCTCAAGTTCATTGGCTTCTTAAGTTTTCTGTTTATCAATACTGCAGTCAAGATATTTTATATTATGAAGCTGTTTTGACAACTACATTTTTTCATCGTTCGGCTTTGTACTCAAATAGGATAGGTTTTTAAAGTAGGTACTTTTATATTTTACCACTTACTTGTTTTTGGGTATTGATGTTAAAGTATTTGTAATATTTTTCTGAATTTGTAATTAAGTGTACAAATGTCTTATTGTCTGTTGCAATGCATTGATATTGCATGTACATAGAAAAAAGAATTAATAAGGAATTATTATTAAAGTATAAGTATTTAAAAACTCTAACAGAAAATGCAATACCCAGACTTCATTAAGTTTTTCTGAAGGAGTAAATAAAAAAACTGTCTTTATATAAAATGTAATTTTGAAGAGATTTTTTGATGAGGACATTACTTATTGGCCTCTACAAACCGATTTGAGAACCTTCATAGGTAACTAACTAACTAACTAACTAACTAACTAACTAACTAACTAACTAACTAACTAACTAACTAACTAACTACTAACTACTAACTAACTAACTAACTAACTAACTAACTAACTAACTAACTACTAACTAACTAACTAACTACTAACTAACTAACTAACTAACTAACTAACTAACTAACTAACTAACTAACTAACTAACTAACTAACTAACTAACTAACTAACTAACTAACTAACTAACTAACTAACTAACTAACTAACTAACTAACTAACTAACTAACTAACTAACTAACTAACTAACTAACTAACTAACTAACTAACTAACTAACTAACTAACTAACTAACTAACTAACTAACTAACTAACTAACTAACTAACTAACTAACTAACTAACTAACTAACTAACTAACTAACTAACTAACTAACTAACTAACTAACTAACTAACTAACTAACTAACTAACTAACTAACTAACTAACTAACTAACTAACTAACTAACTAACTAACTAACTAACTAACTAACTAACTAACTAACTAACTAACTAACTAACTAACTAACTAACTAACTAACTAACTACTAACTAACTAACTAACTAACTAACTAACTAACTAACTAACTAACTAACTAACTAACTAACTAACTAACTAACTAACTAACTAACTAACTAACTAACTAACTAACTAACTAACTAACTAACTAACTAACTAACTAACTAACTAACTAACTAACTAACTAAATAACTAACTAACTAACTAACTAACTAACTAACTAACTTAAAGTATTTTAATAATTTCGACGTTTTCATTATCACATATTATTGTAAAACTACTGCATGTAATGCAAATGCATTAAAGTGCCAGCTAAATGTTTTTGGTTGTTGCAAATAACATCATCATGCCTAAAACATGTGTAGTGTGTGAAGGATAGTATATGTAGTTAGTGTTATCATTACAACATTCTATAGAAACAACCACAACTTCCAACAAATGCTGACCATAGAAATCATCAAACCGGAAATAAAAATCTTTTACTTAAATAGATTTTTTTTTATTTACCACTAAATACAACCATTATCTGAAAACAGGCATTTAGTTAGGGTGCCTGACTGGGTATGATGGTCAAGCCAGAG
The DNA here is from genome assembly GCF_015586225.1 of Lucilia sericata. Classification (NCBI taxonomy): domain Eukaryota; kingdom Metazoa; phylum Arthropoda; class Insecta; order Diptera; family Calliphoridae; genus Lucilia; species Lucilia sericata. The sequence goes on along the minus strand of NW_023995142.1, from coordinate 63,478 downwards.
AGTTTACAACATTGTCCATTTTAGTTGTGAGCTTATATATTTTTCATTATTCTTTTTTATTCTTTACCATAAAAATATTGCTAAATATTAACTTTAATATACTTTTTTTTACCAGACTAAAAAAAAAATTTATAAAAATAAATGACCATGTTTAGGATATTATATTATGCCTGTTGTAACTCAGCCTTTAGTTAACTGAGATTTTTTGTAGAAATATTTTTTTGTATACATTAAACAAAGAAACTTTTTATAGAGGATGGTTGTCACAAAACGCAGCTATTTGTAAATATTTTTTATGGTCGGAAAAATATAAGTTTGCAGAAATTGTGATATTAAAAATGTATTACATTTTAGGGGCAATAAGAAACTACAGTATTATGTTGCCGAGGGTATTATGAGTTTGTCATAATATTTGTAACGAACCTCTGAAAATGATTTTTGTGCATCTGAGCTACAAATGTATTGATTCACGTAAGCTTTTGAAAGGGGAAGAAATACTAGATATGATCTGATGACAAGTTATTAGTTGTCTCAAGAATAAAGACTTTTGAAATAAGATTTTTTTACAGAAGTATATAAATAACTTATTAAAATGTAATCGAAGTGATATAGGGCATTCTGTGGTTTGCTACTCCCTACAATACAGTTTTATTTGTTTCTCATATATTTATTGTTATTACAATAAATAATAATTTTATTTTAGATTCACATTTGTTTGTTTGAAACAATTAATTGTTTTCTTTAAATAAACATTAATTTTCATATAACTAATCAATTATAAATATTGATTTAATAAAATTTCACAAATAGCTACAATAGTTTCAATAAAATTGATAAGTTTTAGCACTTTAATTGAATTTCCGCTGCAAAAATAAATAAAAGCCTTAGTTTAATAACATTGATAAATATAAACAAATTAATAAAATGTCATAAATAAAAATTAAAAAAAAAAAAAAATACAAAATAACATAAAGAATAAAACAGAAATAATTTAATCATATTTAAAATGGCCCAACAAATATATAAAAATAAATAATGGAACGCAATAAAATTCAATTTTATATTTTCACAAGCAAATAGCAAAAATGGAACACACTATTGCCAAGCCACCACTTTAGCCACCAACAACGACCAAGTCATCGTTAATAAACAATGGCCACATACAACACGATGTGGGCCAGCCGCATCATGTGGCATATGCATAAATAAATATTCATCTTTTTTTATTATTATTTTATTTTAATTTATTAAATAAAAATGTTGAGCTTAAAACAAGAGGGAAATTTTATGTCATTATTTGAATAGAGTGTATTCGTATGCTATGGTGTCCTTTGATACTAATGTCAGAGTTTTAAAGGAATTTACTATCAATAGTTCATATTTACATCAGAAATCTAAAATTTCATAAAAGAGATTCAAATTGACAAAATAATGAAATTATGCTCTCATATGTTCATAATGGAAAGACAGACAGACGTACAGGTGGACAGACAACCAGGCAAGCAGGAGGCATGTAGATAGATAAATACAGATAGATAGACAGACAGACAGTTAAACAAATACAGACAGAAAGAAATACAGACAGACCGACAGACATATGTATATAGGCAAATAAACGTATGTAGGTATATCGTCTCCTAATATAATAAAGGAACTGAAAATATACATAAGTATGTATATGAGTTTGTGGCTCTACGACCAATATTTTGGAATGTTTTGTTTAAAAAATATTTAAGAAACATTAAGATATTAAAAAGTGCACTTCACCTTATCATAAAAAAACGCGTGAAAATCATGAAAATTTCAGTTTCTAAAGTATAAGTACAATTGAAAAAATTACTTTAAAATTTTTATTTATTTAAACAACTACTCCTACTGTTATATTTTACTTTAAAAAATGTTTCCAAACTCAGCTTTTATGCAACATGATCCTGTTACTAGTCCTGCCTTTTACTTTATATTTTATTTTAATTATGCGCAAATTATATGTATTTTATTGTATAGAACAAATTTACCCAAAAGCAAGTACATACAAGATAAATGCAAAAAATAAAGCTAAATGAAGACAACAACAACATGGAGTCATGTTTGAAGGAAATGTGATGTCGTTGCTAGATAAAATGAAAAAAAATATAATCATATATCAGTTTGCGTGGTTTGTGAATAATGATGTTATTTTAAAATATATTTATTATCTTCCACATCTCTCTTCCACGATACGTTAAATAGGAAATGGAAATTCCTGAAAGAGAATAAGATATAATAACGTTATGCGTATTTTTGTTGGTTGAAGAAATAAAATATTAGAATTAAAGTGGGATTAATTAGTTAAATAATATTATATTTCAACACAAATAAAATTTAAAAAGAGCAATCTTTACTGCATTGAATCCGAATCGCAGAATTTCGCAATCAAATCAGGCTTAGCTCTTTCACGTTTACGGGACACCGGTGTCCCAAGATTTTTTTTAATTTTTTAGAATTTGATTTTTTAGCATTTGATGTCACTACTTGATAAAAAGGATAATATCCTGCGATATCCTTCGAAAACACTTTTTCCATTTTGCATCAAAAATGATTAATATACGTCAAAATAAAGTGTGTGGTGAAGTTATATCCATAAAAAGTCCAGCGGCTTTGTTTTGTGCGTGAAAGGGTTAACATTTAAAGTGTATACATTTGAAAAAGTGCCATTGGCCACAATCCTTTTTTCTTTTATACAAAATAATAGTACAATCTATGTTTTTTCTTGCAAAGCTATTTATTTGAGTAGTTATAATTTTCCAAATTACTTTTTAACAGAACGTATAAGTGATTTTTACTGATGATATCAGTATGTTGATTATACGTTCTGGTGTACGAATAATTTATACCCACCATCAAAATATACATAGATACATACATACATAAGTACATATATTATATAACATGTTGTATATACTGATTAGACTATTCACCACCTCCTCTTCTTATATGCCAATGCCAATTTTTGTATAGGGTTCTGTCGATCTATGTTTGTTGAAGTACTTGAGTTATCTAATCTCTGACCATTGCAGCCCCGTTTCTTAACTTCCGAAATTCAAAAACAACAATTCCGTTTACAGCCACTCAAATGGGATGGTCTCTGTTGAGTCGGTAACAGCACCTTGAAACGTGATTGGTAGACCGAAACACAAATCCATCTTATAAGATGTGGAATTTTTCTTACTTGTGGAGGACACACTGTGGTGTGTGATCAGAGTAAACCCTGAAGAGACCTGCACAAGGAATCACAGGTATCACTTGTATAAGATATAATATATGTACTTTTTCTAAATTATACATATTGCGATTCCTTATATACTGAAGATCCGATTAATCTATGTATGTATGTTCGCCCGTCTGTCTGTCTGTCTGTCTTTCTGTCCATATGTTTGTTGAAATATATTGTATTATGATCCCAGATACCCAAATCTTCAACTATTCTGTCAGACATGCTTTCGAGGAGACTTTTTGGTAATTTTTCGTTCTTTAAAAGGTACTTTTTTTTAACCAAAAACATGAAATTAAGCATGTAGAATGTAGCATGTAGTTCTGTATTGTACTATTCTGGTATATATACTGTTATATGGTTCGCCCCTGCCGAATATAAATCTTTTACTGGTTTATTGTCACTTGTATACTTTCGTTTATATTAAAATATTTTATTTTAAGTAATATTTCCTTTTATTCTTTATACTGTTGATCTTTTGCTTTAATTAATTAATAAGTAACAAATGTTCAATTTGTTCCTTTAATGATTATATTTATTTGTTTTATGACTTTTCAATGTAAGTGCGTTTTTTTCCATTTGTTGCTATTTATCTAAATTAAGATAAATATAAGAATTAAATCTGTTCCCTTTTCCTTGTCTTAAAAATTTTTAAGTACTTTTTCTTATTTCTGTGTTGGCAAAAAATTTTATTAATATTGTTTATTTTATTAACACTTGTGGGTTTTCCTGTTTTTTTTTTCTAAATTTTCCCCATTTCAAATTATATTTCCTTTTAGTATTTTCCACTGTTGACCTTTTGGCTTAATTAATTAAAAAGGGGAAAAATGTTTCCGTTTATTTATTTTATGAGTAGTTTTTTGTTATTTTTTCACTTTTGGTATTTTGTTTACATATTTTGTATGTTTTCTTTTTCTCAGTTTATTTTTCTTGCTAATTTATATTTTTTGTTCTTTTGCCTTGTATCAAATATTTTTGTTTATGGGGTTAATTAGCACCGCTAAAATATTTCAAGTATGGTTTTAGGCGCTGAATTAGCATTAAGATGAAGCTTTTTTTTAAGAAAAGGTCCTCAACTTAAGTATTTAATTAAATTAATTAATATTTATTAATTTATTTTCTATTTATTTGCTAAAAATTTTTAAGCCTATACTTAATTATAATAACAACATTAAATTTGATACAGTATAAAAAAAATCATAAGATTAATTTATAATAATTTCATGAGTTGGTATATATAGATACGAAATGTTGATGCATATTGATTGCATTTATAATCAGTAATAATTTGGTAAAATTAATATAAAAAATGTATGTATAAGAAAACTGCACAGGTACTTCACATCTGATCTTTTATTTATGCACTAGAACAACGGTTCCCAAATGGGGGTCCGCGGACCCCTAGTGGTCCGTAGTAAAATCCTAGGGGGTCCGCGAAGACGAACGAAAAAAACCATGAATAAACAATATTCTGCTTTTATATGTATGTATGTACAAATATCTCCAATTTTTGTGCAATAATCCCAAATTTTTTGGTGACTTTTTTAATTTTATTTTTTCGGTTGTTTATCAGGAAGAAGCTAGGCCCTACAAATTTATTGTATAACTTTTATAAAATAAAGTATTGCGTGATTTGTAATTTTTATTTCCTATATATGTACTGAAATAATGGTTTTATTTCAGACAAATAATACTCTGCCTTACAATTAAATTAGGGATGCTGGTAGCGGAGTATGAAGTTTAATTCAAAGACAAGCTTATTACAGATTTAAGTTTATCAAATTGTAAGCAAAAGTGTTCTTGTTTGAAAGGACTAAAATTATATATTTCCAAAACAGAGGTGACTCTTTATGTATATCTTTATAAATATTCCAATCCGACGTGATACACAGATTTTAACTTGATTTTGTTGACCAATACATATTATTAAATTAACATCAGAAAATCCATAGCGTTTCGCTTAAATATGTAGCCAAAAACCATTAAGTAAAATAATTCGTTGGTATTTTAAAATTCAAATTTAAGTTCCAAATTCACAGTACTTTAACAAAGAGTTCAAAGAGAGAGTGCGGATAACGCATTCCGCAACAACATAGAAGAAGTCCAACTTTCTTATATTATTTTCCCGAAAACTTAGCTCACTTACTCAGTTCACCCTTTGCAATCGCAACAAATTTTTGAAACGTGACTCCTTAAGCACATGTGACAATATTTGATAAAGAAACCTTTTCGCTACCTTGAAGAAAAATGAACATGAAAGATCTCACGATCATAAAATTAAACATCATGTTAACATATCAACAAAGAAGTCATTCTATCTTCAAAACATGCAATTGAAAACCTATCTGAAATATTATATATTCGCAAAGTACGGGAATATTTTATAGATATGACATCTCTACATTTATTAGACCTAGGAATTAATGAACTAGGTCAATTTTCAGATGGACAATTATTTAGAACAATAAGATATCAAAATATGTATGGGGGTCCGCGAAATTAAATAAGTTCTTCAAGGGGTCCGCGAAGTAAAAATCGGTGGGAACCGCTGCACTAGAAGGTAACTCATCATGAAGTAACTTCTGTTTGACTTAAACTGATGTATTGTGAATGAGTACTGACTCGTTCCTATGTGGTTAACCATAAGTTAGTTTTAAGTTAACTCAAAATCCTACTGGGTATATCTCTTTAGAAATGAGTGCGTATTTGTTGATAAATTTGTAATAATATAAAGAGCGAATTTATCACAAATTTTCTATAAAAAAAATCGTATGAGTTATGAATAATTATGCGATTTTTAAATATTAATCATACGTATAATGAAATTTATATGATGTTTATTTGTACATACGTGTTAATGTCAATTAACTATTCGATTTATTTTTCTTCTTAAAATTAAATTTTTCTTAGTTATTCTAGGTCATAATTTTACTTATTCTAAGAAAATAATATAAATGTTTAAAAACTTTAAATATTTTCCATAAATGTACTTATTAATTTTTCCATTTTTGTAGCCTTCATATATGACCTGATTTTCCCTCTGTTTTCTTCTTCTCATTTCTATGTATACTTTTACATGCATTTCTTGGTTGCTTCTATTGTTTAGAAATAAGAATACAAATTATATATTTTTACTCACAGGACCTTTAGAAATAAAATAAAAAGCAAATATTTAATACTAAATAAGCACAAGGATATCAAGAGAAAGAGCAAAGTATTATTAATAATAAACATGATGATGACGTTGATGTCTTGTTTTCAACTCAACTTAAATATAAGCAAAATATTAGTAATATGTTATATATACATAAACTCAAGGTTTAAAACTGCCTCTAAATACCAAAGGGCATTTAAAATGTTTACAACACACACATGCACACACACACAAAATTAAACAAAAAGAAATGTTGATTGTTAAAACAAAAGAACAAAACATAATAAAAGGGCTAACTTTAACAGGTGTATTATGAAAAATGTAATACAAGAAACCCTGAAGGGCATTGTCATGCTTTTATAATTTTAGGAAAAACTCGGTCACATTTATTATAAAGCAGGAAATAGAGTTTGTTTAGGTGATATTGTACTCTAATCACCATTTTCATCAAGAACATCCACTTGAAATTATGGCAGAAGAATTTAGTAGCATCAATTTGTAATTTATTTCAATTATTCTTTTAGTTCTCTTAACTTGTTGTTTAAGAATTTTACGTTTTTCAAAATTAAGTACTTTTTTCAGACTTCAAATAGGCTTTACATACGCTGAAAATCCGGAAAATACTGTTGTTTATTGCTCGTTGTATATTAAAGTTTAGAAATTTAATTTTCGGTTTTTACATATTTTTTAAGGAGTGTAAATTGTAAGGTTTCATTAATTCTTTAGAAAATTCGTTGTTTTTTATTTTCTCTCTTATTTTTATTATTGTTTTTCTCTTGGAAATTTACAAATATTTAAAATGTTCTTCAGTTCAGTTCTAGTTCAGTTCTAGTTCTGTTCCAGTTCAGTTCTAGTTCAGTTCTAGTTCAGTTCTAGTTCAGTTCTAGTTCAGTTCTAGTTCAGTTCTAGTTCAGTTCTAGTTCAGTTCTAGTTCAGTTTCTAGTTCAGTTCTAGTTCAGTTCTAGTTCAGTTCTAGTTCAGTTCTAGTTCAGTTCTAGTTCTAGTTCAGTTTAGTTCAGTTCTAGTCGTTCTAGTTCAGTTCTAGTTCAGTTCTAGTTCAGTTCTAGTTCAGTTCTAGTTCAGTTCTAGTTCAGTTCTAGTTCAGTTCTAGTTCAGTTCTAGTTCAGTTCTAGTTCAGTTCTAGTTCAGTTCTAGTTCAGTTCTAGTTCAGTTCTAGTTCAGTTCAGTTAGTTCTAGTTCAGTTCTAGTTCAGTTCTAGTTCAGTTCTAGTTCAGTTCTAGTTCAGTTCTAGTTCAGTTCTAGTTCAGTTCTAGTTCAGTTCTAGTTCAGTTCTAGTTCAGTTCTAGTTCAGTTCTAGTTCAGTTCTAGTTCAGTTCTAGTTCAGTTCTAGTTCAGTTCTAGTTCAGTTCTAGTTCAGTTCTAGTTCAGTTCTAGTTCAGTTCTAGTTCAGTTCTAGTTCAGTTCTAGTTCAGTTCTAGTTAGTTTCTAGTTCAGTTCTAGTTCAGTTCTAGTTCAGTTCTAGTTCAGTTCTAGTTCAGTTCTAGTTCAGTTCTAGTTCAGTTCTAGTTCAGTTCTAGTTCAGTTCTAGTTCAGTTCTAGTTCAGTTCTAGTTCAGTTCTAGTTCAGTTCTAGTTCAGTTCTAGTTCAGTTCTAGTTCAGTTCTAGTTCAGTTCTAGTTCAGTTCTAGTTCAGTTCTAGTTCAGTTCTAGTTCAGTTCTAGTTCAGTTCTAGTTCAGTTCTAGTTCAGTTCTAGTTCAGTTCTAGTTCAGTTCTAGTTCAGTTCTAGTTCAGTTCTAGTTCAGTTCTAGTTCAGTTCTAGTTCAGTTCTAGTTCAGTTCTAGTTCAGTTCTAGTTCAGTTCTAGTTCAGTAGTTCAGTTCTAGTTCAGTTCTAGTTCAGTTCTAGTTCAGTTCTAGTTCAGTTCTAGTTCAGTTCTAGTTCAGTTCTAGTTCAGTTCTAGTTCAGTTCTAGTTCAGTTCTAGTTCATTCTAGTTCAGTTCTAGTTCAGTTCTAGTTAGTCAGTTCTAGTTCAGTTCTAGTTCAGTTCTAGTTCAGTTCTAGTTCAGTTCTAGTTCAGTTCTAGTTCAAGTTCTAGTTCAGTTCTAGGTCATTCTAGTGTCGTTAGTTCAGTTCTAGTTCAGTTCTAGTTCAGTTCTAGTTCATGTCTAGTTCAGTTTCTAGTTCAGTTCTAGTTCAGTTCGAGTGTCAGTTCTAGTTCAGTTCTAAGTTCAGTTCTAGTTCGTTCTAGTCAGTTCGAGTTCAGTTCTAGTTCAGTTCTAGTTCAGTTCTAGTCGTCTATTCAGTTCTAGTTCAGTTCTAGTTCAGTTCTAGTTCAGTTCTAGGTTCAGTTCTAGTTCAGTGCGAGGTTCAGTTCTATTCAGTTCTAGTTCAGTTCTAGTTCAGTTCTAGGTTCAGTTCTAGTTCAGTTCTAGTTCAGTTCTAGTTCAGTTCTAGTTCAGTTCTAGTTCAGTTCTAGTTCAAGTTCTAGTTCAGTTCTAGTTCAGTTCTAGTTCAGTTCTAGTTCAGTTCTAGTTCAGTTCTAGAGTTCAGTTCTAGTTCAGTTCTAGTTCTAGTTCAGTTCTAGTTCTGTCAGTTTAAAAGAATAACCTCATATTATTTGTGTCAATTTAAAAAATGTCGTCCTCATTATTGTTAAAAATTTTTAAGAATTTATTCATGTATAATTTTATTTTTCCTTAATGATGTCATTCGAAAATTTCCTATTAAAAGGATTTATCGTGTTTACTATAAAACTATGTGCATGTTTATGCAAGTGTAAAAATTATTTTTAAAATACTTAACATGTTTTTATATTGGACAAGAAATATAATCATAATTAAATGCTAAAGTGATGTAGAGTTGGGAAAAAATTAAATTTTATAAAACTAATCTGTTAGCAGAGAAAATCTATGATTCTTAAACCTACGCTAATTGGTTTACCATGTACAGTAGATACTCAGAATAAATATTTTTGTTCGTAATTGTTATGCAATCTATGTCTGTAATTTGTATAGTAGCAGTAGCGGATACTGAATAGTAACAATAGCGGGTTTTTAGTTTGGTTAGATACTAGACAGTTGGTTAAATGGTTTAAAACTATAATGTTGTATTACGAGATAGTGTTACAAAACAAATTGTTAATTTCTCTCCACAGTCCTCGTCATCCATTATTGACCGTGTTGTATTAGGCATATAAATACTTGCATGTGGGTAGACAATGCGTATGATTGTAAATAGTAGTTGGTTATTGCGGCATTGACGTTGTTGACCCTTTTTCCAGACAATTGCATCTGCTACATTAAAATTATTTAAATTATTTATACATATTTAGTTTCTCATGTGTTGATAGAAAATTCTCATCAAACATAAATTTAGTTTCATTAACAAGAACAATTATGGCAATGGAATCATATAAGTTTCAGAATTTAAGTTTTACAGAAAATTTTTGGTTTTGTAATAATTAGTATATATTTATTTCATTTATATAACTAAAAATTGGCTATTATTTTTTTACTTTTTAAATTTGGCCAAAATGTTTACACCAGCGTTATTCATACACATTTTTCCTTTAATTCTTTTGTACCAAATGGTTATTTTAAAGTTTTATTGTAGATAACTTCGATCAATCAATTTGTCTTTTGCAAGTCGACGGCACTGGCTCTGTAAATATAAAAAAAAAAAAAAAAAACATAAAAGTTTAGTTGTAATTTATTTAAACATTATTTTAAATTTAAAGATTTTGCAAATAAATATCATACTACCATGCGTATGAATAATATTAGTGTAGTACCGATATAATCATATCAATCATACGCATCGTAGTAATAATTTTCAAAATGCTTTCATTGAACTAAATTTATCATAATTTATGATCATCATTCAATATATGTATGTGTATACATACATATGTAGTTCAAGAGAATACTACTTCAAAACAAAAGTAGTCAGTAATGGAAGAGTATCCTTCAGAGTAATTGAATTATGCAAATAGCGCTTGACACATTCGTTTAAAAAACACTTATCTTTATCAAAAGCATAAGTCGAAAACTCTGAAGACGAACATACAAATAAAGTCGAAAAAGCTAGCGATAACAAAAATTAAACATAATATGTAAATGTAACATAAATACTTATACAATACGTTGTTTTTTTAAGAGCAATCATAATATGCAAATGATTTATGTTTTGCCAAATATATATGAAGAAAATCAATATGTCCTATTTCTATTTTTTTATCTGTCACATACATATTTATATATTATCAAAAAAACTCACAAGCGAAAGTAAATGTTTTAGTCCCACAAGAGGGATTTAGCAATGTTCTAGTAAACAAAAGTAAAATACTCTTGAATTGATAAGAAAAAAACTGGGTTGAATTGTAGCCGTCAAAGTGACTAGAGGGGATTTTTAAACTTTAATGTCATATATGAAGTTTTATAAATTTAGTTTTATAACATTTTTTAATTATCTTCTATGCTTTAAGAACTTGAATTACACTTAAATACCTTTATTGCTTAGAGATGAATGTTTTTTTATTTTCATTCAAATGAATTTCTTTAACAAGCATTTTTATTTAACATATTTCCTTGAGGCCATCTAACATGAAAAATATATATAAAATCTAGTTTTAATGTTAAGATTATTAAGACGAAAGGTTTTGCTTAAGGAATTTAAACCAATTTCATATGACATCATTTTAGTATTTGTGTGCTAGTAGATCAAATCTAGTTTCCTAGGTTAGTATGGAAATTAAAATAATTTTTTTTTTAATTTTTATCACTTTTTTATATAAAAAGGTTTACATTTTGTAGGAATGACAGATATATTTTTGTCTATATAACTTCAAAATACAGGAATTTTTTCATGTTTGTAGCTTTTAGTTTGAAACAATTGTATAATAGGAATGTGTTTGAGGTATTAGTGTATCCAAGCGTTAATCGGGCAAAGTCTAGACTATAACTCCAATTATGTGCCTTAAAAAAGTTTAGGTAACCTGTGCAATATGTATCTTCCTTATCAAAATCATAACTTCTGAACCATGTAAATAATTTAATATGTTCAATATCCAAGTAATTACTAAATAAACCACGGATATATGCGTTCCATAATGGCAAGATTCGATTTTTATACTGATTCCTTAATTTTAAGTTATAAGTACATTCTTTAGACTATATTTTAAATTAATTCATTAAAAATTTATTTAAAAAAATTACCTTAAAACTGGTAAAAATATTGCTTTAATGTTTATCTTTACAGGTAAAAATGTTGGAGAAATATTCTACATTAGTCTGTTCTTCATAGTCAGAATTAAATGTAATTAAAACACAAAACAAAGCAATAAATGGCACCTCATTGTGTTTGGTTTGCAGAAACTTTAATGTCTTCAATTTCTTTAAAGATTATTATGGCCATTACGTTTTATCCAAAAATTCTATGGCACATTTTGGGAAATATCCACATACAAGGTATATAAGCAAAGACTAAGTCAGAGTAATGAATTTAAATGATTTTATTTACAACATACAAATATATTTTTAATTTGGTATAAACTTGTTTTTGCTTATATTTGTGTACTTATAAATGCATATTTGAATGTATGTATTAGTACTCCAATAGGAAACTTTTTGTATCATCATTCGAATACAAATAAAGATGTTAAATATACCAGACAAACACAAAAAGGGACATTAAAATACAATTTACAAACACAATAATTGCAAACATTTAAATAGAATTTATATAGAATAGTAATGCTAGAAACTTCAGTTAAGTCTGCATGTTCTTATAGGTAAATACAAATTTTAAAGAGTTATTATTAAATATTATATAAACCATTAAAATCTAAACATTTGTTGAAAGTTAAATAAAACTATGTCTGTATATAATCGCACTAAAGTGGTGTAGTGCCGCTGATGCTTAAATATAATGAATGTACAGAGGAATTCACTACCATATGAAACAAATGTGAAAGACCTCAAAATATGATTTTTCATATCCGAAATGATGATTGTATGTTTAAAATCCGGCCTGGCCCACACACCGAAATGAGTTTCGTTTCAAGTGATCATTGGCCAAAAATCCATGAGAATATATCTGTTAAAAAACATCATAAAGAATGAAGTTGTTTAACCCCATCCATCTTATAGGGCAGACCTTGTTCTGTCTAGTACTATTAAAAATTCATATATAAATTTCGTCCAGTTCACAAGCGGCCAGAATTATGTAAATGTCATGGAATCAAATTTACCATTACTTCATTTTATAAAACTAAACTTATTTATTTATAAATTAAGATGTTTACATCTTGTTAAATGGTTCGGAATGTTTTTGTATCCTTTTATTATCTTGTTGTTCAAGAAAAACTCTTTTCTCATATTACTTAATTTAACATTCATTCATTGCTTGGAATTTTTTGTCAATAATGTCATTTGTAGTATGCCATACAACTCCACAGCCGGAAGGATATTATGCATTTTAGCTAATAGATTCGATTTAAGAAGATTTTGGAATTAACTAACTAACTAACTAACTAACTAACTAACTAACTAACTAACTACTACTAACTAACTAACTAACTAACTAACTAACTAACTAACTAACTAACTAACTAACTAACTAACTAACTAACTAACTAACTACCTAACTAACTAACTAAACTAACTAACTAACTAACTAACTAACTAACTAACTAACTAACTAACTAACTAACTCAACTAACGACTAACTAAACTAACTAACTAACTAACTAACTAACTAACTACTAACTAACTAACTAACTAACTAACTAACTAACTAACTAACTAACTAACTACTAACTAACTAACTACCTAACATAACTAACTAACTAATAACTAACTAACTAACTAACTAACTAACTAACTACTACTAACTAAACTAACTAACTAACTAACTAACTAACTAATAACTAACTAACTAACTAACGAACTTAACTAACTAGTTACTTAGCTAACCCTTTAATTCTTTAAAAAAATAAAATATAAAAACTGTATTTTAAAATACTTATACTTATATAAGATTCGGAACTTATAGAACTTTGACTTGTTTTAAATATACTCGTAACCGGTGTACGGTTTCACATTTTTGTCTATACCTAACTATATTTTCCTACTTGTTTAAGAGTTTTTTATATTTGAAATTGTTGTTTACTTTTATTACTTATTCATGCTTAATTTTTCGTATTGAACTTTGAAAGACCCAACAAAAATTTATCGTCTACATATTTTTAAACATTAGTTACGACTCATTACGTTTTTTACATGCAAAGAAAAATAATCATTTAGAGCCAATTGAGAGATTTTATTTACTCGTCAGTTGGAAGTTACTGAACAGATTATACTGGTCAAAAGATTTGGTTGAGAAAATATATTTATGATTACATCTATGTTATTTTTTTGGACCTCGACAAAAATTTTGCTACAGTAAATTTAAAAATAATATTTTTAATTGTTGATAAGGAAAAGCTGGTTGCAATTTAGTAATTCAAGTTTTTAATAAAAAATATAAGTAGTTTTTAAATCATCGATGAAACAAATTGTAAATTAGTGCAAAAGGTTACTTTGTGTGAAAGAGGAAATGAAAGATAACACAGTCAAATTTCTATATCCATTAAAACAACACATTTTCTTTCTGTCTTTGCGTAATTATATGGAATTGTAAAGAAAATTATTTCTTTAAATATAAGAAATAATAATAAAAATAGCGCATAAATTAAAATTTATGATAAATGAATACAATACTTTACTACAGCCAAACCATTTGAAATATATTAGTAAAATATTAAGATCCCATATACTAACAAAATACATATACAAGCGACATTAATAAGAACTTAGATACAAACACTTTATGTAATTCTAAAAACAATTAAAATTAAATATTGCTATAAAATTCTAGAAGACAATACTCCCTTTAAGCAAGACACCTTTAAGTTTTTTATCAATATGGGAAATACTTATGTGCTTGTGGGCACACAATATACACATACATTCATCAATTATTTAAAATTTCTCCTAAAGGCAATACAAATTTCAAATACATACATATGAAAGTCTGCTTACTTGAGCAAAATGTACATAAATATTTCCCCGTTATTTATTACACAATTATTGTTTAAATTCTAAATTTAAATTTATATATTTATCATAATTAAATATTTTGTATTTACATAGCTCTTTATACCATTTTATATAGATACTTCTGTATTTCATAACATGTAAGGATGTGATGTCTAGAATTTCATTTGTTTTACCAGTTATTTGTTTTAGAAAACAAATATGTAGTTTGATGAAACTATTCTCTACAATAAACAGATGTTCTTTTAAAAAGGTAAATATGTATATTTATCTACTTTTAAAATAAAAAAGAAAGGAAATAACATTTGAAACAAATCTTATTTAAAAACATATGTTGTTATTTTCTGTAGATACTTTTATTTTTTTTTTATACATTTCCTTTATAAACTTATACGTATACTTAATTTTTAATAAACTCCTTTATTTTCCTGTTACTCATACGCACGTGTATACTGCGTCATTAATTTTATAAATACACATCGAAATAATATTCGAAGACCTTTAAAATATTTGTTTAATATGAGTCCTTATAAGATTCTAAAACGATCTAGACATGTTCGTCTGACTAAAAAAACAAAAAAGGCCATATTTAAACATAGTCTCTAAATACAAATGTACCGATGCATTTCAAAAAGTTCTATGAGCATAAAAATTTATCCGATATCAATATAATGGTAAAAAATTATGGTATTAAGATACGTTTCGACAATTATATTTATCAATATTAAATTCGTAATTGACCAAATTGGTAAATAAAGTTATTTATTTCAATTTAAATTCAAATACACAAAATGACGTGCATTTTTATGGTTTTATTGCTTAAAAAAATGCAGTTCTTATTTGAACATTAATTTACAAACAGCAATGTGTGAATATCATCAAAGAACCATCATCATTGTCAGCATCATAAATTTTCATTTAAGTAAATATTTGCAAAATTACATCAAATGCAACACATTCTAAATTAAAAAAAAAAAATCTTCTCCAAAAATATTTAATTTCTTTATTCTATAGATACATAGACTGGAAATACGGAGTAGAATGATTTGTCTGTGTGATTTTTTTAATGCTGTAACTGCAAACTTCAGCAGCAATTCATAGTAGCAGAAGTGAACTGTTGACAGTGAATTTAAATAAACGTATTTACTGTAAAGAACAACATTTATGTATGAATTTATGTCGCAACAGTATAAACCGCATAAGGCACATGAGTGTATATAGGTTTTTGTGGTTACGTTAGGTATCAAAATTTCAAAATAACTAACTATTCTCTTAAACTGTTTTCTATATAAATAACTATGCGATTTTAATAAACATTTTTACAAATATTTTCTGTTATTATTAATAATAATTTTCACTTAAAGGCAAAATTGCGCAGGAAGTTTTTGTGGTATACCACTAGAGTATGGCTGATAATGGTCGATTGATTTAATTGAAAAATTAATAAATGCTGGAATAAATTATATAAATTTTAATCCTTGTTATCAATCTAGGCGTATAATTAATATGTATGAGTGTCCCACTAAAACATCAATCATACGTATTGAGTATTTTTGAGATAAAATTATTTTTTTTTTCACAAATTATTAAATGTGACCTCGAAGTTTTTATAAAAATATTTTCTAAATAACTATGATATCATCTGACATTAGCCATTATTGACTGTGACATTGTGACCCTTTTGACCACTACAGCAAACGAGAAATGACGTTATATAAGTTTTATAGCAAAGAATACGATAATTACATGAAACTTGAAAACGTAATAAAAGCAATGTTTGTTATTTTCATTGATATTATCAACAAAATGGGGAGAAAATGCCATAAAACTGTATTACACCAATTAATGTCCCCCCTAATCTACTAAGTATTTTATTTTGTTACTCACTTATTTAATAGCAATATTATAACCTAATTTATTTATAAAAACAGCAACAATTGTAAAGTATTTGAAAATGGAAATAAAAAAAAACTTTAAGAAAAGCCGAAAAAAATCATTGCAACGAAATTGCTTTAGTTTTCCTTGTAAAATAACTTTTTAAACAAGTTTGGGAAAAAAACCTAATAAAAAAAAATAAAATCGAAAATTTTGAAACATTTATTGTCAACAAGAATTTATATTTGTAAGTAATTATGGAATATTTTCCAACACATCCTTTGTAGTAGCGGATAACTTCATATATTCAGTGATGTGTATTTGCAAAGGGGAAAATATATAAGAAAATCAATGTTTTCTATACATTAAATTCTTCTTCAGTTAAAGTCTTTGTAAGGTCAGTAGGAAATTTAGGATACGATTGTGCTATAAATTGCTTTTCAGTATAAAGAATAGTATTTAAAAAACGACTACTACAAAACTTTCATGGAGTTGTTCAATAACTTTATTTGGAATATAAAAATTCGAATAAAAAATATTATAAATTTTCTGTTGACCTGATTTCTACTCTCTTAAGTGTTATTTTGGTATGAATTTATGTTCTTTTTAATAAATAATTTAATTTCAGGCATGATTAATTAGAAAAGTGAAAAAGCGACTCATTATTCAATTTATATATGTATATTGACAACCAATTCCTCAGTGATAAATGGTATGTATACAACAAATGCTATCTTAAAGAGGTAGAGCAGATAGGATTGATGCCTTCCTTTCTACATCACTCTAAATTGTGTGGGACGTGAAAAACCACAAGAATATTGCAGACATTGAATTAATTAACAAATTAATTACTAATGAAATATACTAGGTAAAAGTGGTTTTTAATTTTTTTAGCAAAGGCGTATAATAATTGATATTATTTCGTAACGTAATAAATATCAATCATACCCATCAAGTTAGCTAAAGTACACCCATAAGAAATCGTGTCAAATCGAATTCCAAAAAATGTTGTATGGAAAATCGTCCAAATCGAAAAAAAATAAACATAACTTATTTTATATCAGGTAATTTGTTTTAATATGAATCATCTGCACAAAAGCGTTTAAATTGTGTTCCTAGATTAGCACGGTAAATACAAAATTGGTGTTAAAAATCTTATAAAACGTTCAAAATTTATGAAATTTTTACATATAATTACATCACTTTGTTTTAAAGGGAAACCCGTGCAGGAAGAGTTTGTGGTAAGCCACAAGAATAATAGTCGATTGACCTAACTGATAAATTAATGCTGGAATAAATAAGGTAAATTTATATTTTATTGTTTGTAATGTAGGCGTATAATTAATATGTTTTAGCATACTAATAAAACATCAATCATACGTAATAAATTTCTTGAAACTAAAATAACTTTGAAATTTCTAGCTATTTCATTAAATGAGAATAAAGTTTAAATACATACATACATCATTTTTATGGTTTTCTTAAATATTTACGACATCATTTGACATTAGAAATTCCACACTCTAGCGTTTTGGCCTTTCATATATCCTATTATAGCCAAGAATAGCCTTTTTTGTTGGAAATTTTTGAAAAGCAAATTAATGACTGAAATTTACAGAAATGTATACATAACCACTTGGATCGATTAAAGCAAAAAGAATAAAAACAAGGTATGTTTTTTTTATTGATATTATCACCAGCATTTCATTTTTGGTAAAATAGCCTTTTTAAAGGAGTTTAAGAAAAAATATAATAAAAATAAATAATTACGGAAATTTTGAAACATTCATTGTCAGCAAGAATTTATATTTCAGAATAATGAAGATATTTGCTAACATCTTTTGTGGTATAAAACAACATAAGAATTTTTGAAAATGATGTAAGAAAATCAATGTTTCTGTGCATAAAATTTCATGAAGGCCAGTAGAAAATTTAAGATAAGATATTTAAGATATCATGTACATTTATTTTCTGTAGCAAAATGAAAAGTTTGTTTTTTTTATAATATTTATTAATTAAAGTTTTTCATAGAAACTGATTTGAACTTTCATGAACTTATCCATTACCTCACTTAAGTTATATTTTGGAAAATATTTCTGTAAAAATGTGTGTTTCGCAACATCTGTATAACCACAAGTGTACTTATGTGTCTTAAATGCGAACATATGAGTACTGAAAGGTATCGAGAGCGAGACACAACCATACTTATGAATTTCCATACACAAATAAGAAAACATAACTCATACACTAAAGGGGCTTCAATAAACATCCTTACAGAATATTTCATTTCCCACAAGAACTGACAATAAAGTTTAATGACTTTCGGTTTCCCTTGGCATACAAAAGTTTTAATAAACGAAGTCTTTAAAGATTATTAATGGAACGTTTATTAGTTTTACTTCTTCGATATGAATTTATATTCTTTTGTAATAGGCTTCCCTCTAACTTTAACACAAGTTTAATTAAAAAAGTGAAAAAGCGATTTGTTATTGTATTTATTTTGGTAGAGAACTAAATTTCCAAAAAGTTAAATTGTATACCAAAACAACAGTAGTTTTTTAGTGGTGAAGCAGAATCTCTCATCTCATTAGGATTTTAGAGGTAGTAAACCATAACAATATATAGTCGACTGAATTAATTGACAAATTAATTACTTCTGGCATAACTTAGGTAAAAGTGTTTTTTCATGTTTTTGTCGTAGGCGTATAATTGATATTATTTAGTAACTTAATAAATATCAATCATACGCAGGTACACATTTATGTTTAAGTTAAATTCTGTTGTTTGCTTTTTACCAACACAAATAAAACGATGCGTTTGAGCTCCACTGCTGTAGATGGGTGCGATTGGATCTAAATAAAATAATTTTAAGAAGGTTATCGTAAATTATTACAAAATATCTGTATTTAAGAAATTTTTTTCATCAAAAAAGATAGGTGGTGAATATACTGTATTTATTTTGTCCTTTCGTTTTTAACACTTCTAAATACTAGTTGTAAACCCAAAAAAGTATATACATATATTCTGGGCAGTTATTATATTCTAAGACTATCTAGTCATAAGCGGCCATCTATCTGTTGTATTCAAGATAATTCAGAAACTATAGAGCTAAAATTTTTCACAAATATCCTCTCCATTGATAAAAACTGCATGGTATTGGAAGTAAGCATTGAAGATCTAGAATTTCGTTATAGCTCCCATTAAAGTTGTCCCCCGGAATATAATTTAATCAATCATAAATAAGATGATCAAGTTTTACATATAAACCAGTTTTGTAGTAACCAATCCCCCATATAAAAACCCCCTCTGAAAATTAACCAAAATCTCTAAACTTCTTACAGAAAATCATTTTATTGTAAATAACATTTTAATAGCTGATCTTACTATTCTGGGTTTGGAAAAACTTTAGAGAATTGATTTAATATAAATAAAATATTAACCTATTATTGCAAGGTAAAATTTATCAATTTAAGTTCCATGTATTTGATTATAATCTCTTTGTAGCTAATAGTAGCAGCAGCTGTCGTTTTCATATTTATTTGCAGGAATTGTGCTTTGTTGTGGTGAAACTTATGTGAACCACAGATTTTTTTAATTGAAAATACTAATGTACAATTTGTAAACCAAAAAGAAATAAAGCAATTTTTATGTCAAACAAAACATCTAAACCTCATTCGTTTTTATACGCACAACAGTCGCTACAAAAACATATTCACACACATGTACCGAATAAACTTAAAACTTTATTGTGACATATCGTTTTTCTGCGCAACGGAAACTGCAATTTCTATTTTACATTTATGGCATATTTTTTCCTTTTACTTTTTTCAACGTCCTGTTTATGCCAATTTATATTCCTGTTGTTTTACTGTTTCATAC
The DNA here is from genome assembly GCF_015586225.1 of Lucilia sericata. NCBI lineage: Eukaryota > Metazoa > Arthropoda > Insecta > Diptera > Calliphoridae > Lucilia > Lucilia sericata. The sequence goes on along the minus strand of NW_023995142.1, from coordinate 43,267 downwards.
AAAAACCTTCTGTTGTGTTACTTTGCATTTATTTTTCATTGATTTCATTTTTACCACTCAAGAAAAAATATATTCGGTTGGTGAAATGTACCTTACATTTCTTTATTTATTTAGATTTATTAGATTACTAAATTCATATTTTCTTAAAAAAAACAAAAAAAAAAAAAATATTTAGAAATATTTATATTTATATAAAATCATTTATTTATATCATCATCATTACCATCAACACCAGCACTCTAACATTAAATGCATTTATAATTTTCAGTTTTTACTTTGTTTTCCAAACTAATGCCTTTTCCTCAACTAATTAACAAAAAATGCACTTTTAAGCAGTGCAATTACCAATAATGGCTTTTTCTAAAGATACTCCCACGTAACCTACTTTGAGTGAAATTCTTGAATGAAATTTGTTTCAAGGAAACTTTGTAAAACATAATTTTTAATTACTATAATAACTAAGGTCAAAAACATATAAAATGAGTTTTCAACACGCTTTGATTTATGGCATAATAGCATCATGTTTACTTTAGTTGTTACGAAAGATTGAAGGCGATTTGCTGTTTAGCACGTTTAACACGGGTCTACAAAAAAATACATTCCGGGGGAAATCTTAGTCTTGAATTTTTTAATTTTTTAGTAATGAAGCTGTGTTTTGTTATTGGCAAGAAACGTGAAATTAGTACTATTTTAACATAATCACTGGTGTAGGGTAATTATGTTAAATAAATTTTTACTTGTTTGTAATAAAATTGTAAACACACTATTTTTACATTTGGATTTAAGTATTCTACAATTACATATGTAAATGCACATACAAATGGTGCAGTACAAAATAATTCTAATTTAAACCGCTAGAGAGACGTTTGTCGCTTGCTTTTTCTATCTTTTCTCACTTTTAGTTCATTGACTCGTTTTATTTATTCGTACAGTGCAATCCATTACATTTCAATGCTTTTCAATTGAATATTCAAATCATTATTTTCTCACTTAATTTTCAATGTTTCTTTACAATTTCGAAACTGCTGCAAGTGTAAACAGATATAGGCAGACAAAGTGTTTTGCATATTAGTAAAAAAAAACTTGTAAGTAATTTAGGTAAGTGCTTTGGCGGTGTATCTAGTTTAGTATGCAGTTGTGTAGACATACAAAATATTGACTTTTTTTCTTAATTTTTCTCCTAAAGAGAACGAAATTGTAATTGTAATCAATTATGCATTAATGTGTTTTATAGTAGCAAAATACATTGAAATATGTAATAAATAAAAACAACTTAACTTACACAATACCAACTCCTAGTGTGTGAATAGAAAAATCTATTCTTTGTATAAAACTAAAATAAGAATTGTTTTTATTAAAAACTTTTTCCAGAAAACCTTGCTTTTTTAATTATAATCAACACAAATTCATATTTTTATTGCATTACTATGTTGGTTTTTGGTTTGTTTAAATTTTTTTCGTAAAATTGTGTAAACCACCACATAACCATTAAATTTACCAAAAAGATTGTAAAAACATTTTGAAATTGTATTTACAGTTTTCGAATAATATCAAACACGTACAAAAACCAGATGTAAGCTAAGCTTTGCATACATATTAGTTTTTAGAAGAGGGTGTGCATTTGACCAACATACAAATTCTCTTTTAATCGAATTACATAAAATTGTATACATATGGCTAAATACACTTCAACACTTTGAAATTAAGTTATTTTCTGGAATTTATATTATTTATGTTTTTGGTTTATTCTAAAAACTAAAAAGCATAAACAGTAAATACAAACTAAACAAAAAATACTCTCAAGAAAAATTATGTTTTAAAAATTTTTAAAATTTTAAAAAGCTATTTTAAATTTAATGTACATTGCAATATTTTTTTAAAAATAACTGTTTATATTTTAAGTAAAAAATTTAATATGTTTACTAAATTTATTGCTTCGAGTGTAGCTATATGCCCATAATATATGCCAAAATTATTATTCATGTGAAATGGTCCCTTAATTCATTGATGCATTTCTAATCATGTTAACAAATATTTTACAAAACGCTGAATATAAAGTTTCAGTAGAATTTTAAAAGTTAAATATTAATAAATAAACATTAGACTGAACTCCATATGGAGAGCAATCAAGTATTTAGTACCTAACAATTAAACTTGCTGTTTTAAGTCGATTAGGAGCACTAACACCTAAATTGGTCCTACTAAATGTTTCCATATTTTCATGTAACTATACAATAGTTTTATTCTCATTTTCTCAATGTCTTGTTATTTTTGATAGTAACGATATATTGAGAGTTTTCATACAAAAATAATTTTAACTGAATATATCGACATCAACAAACGAATATATTCCGGAAAGCTCTACTATTATAACTATTAGCATTGCTTTTTGATCCACTATCAAAAAAGATGATTTCCACTCCATTTGATTACATCGGAAATGTATACATAGTTTGGGTCCTTATTAAATTCTAAAACAATTGTCCGTTGTCTTTCTGTTAAAATCACGATAAATACCATACGGTTCGACTTGGAGAGCTACCCTTTTCCACAAATAATTTTTATAGATAAGGTTAGTTTGGTCTTGAAAATGGACGTCAGGGAATTAGTTAGTTAGTAGTTAGTTAGTAGTTAGTTAGTTAGTTAGTTAGTTAGTTAGTTAGTTAGTTAGTTAGTTAGTTAGTTAGTTAGTTAGTTAGTTAGTTAGTTAGTTAGTTAGTTAGTTAGTTAGTTAGTTAGTTAGTTAGTTAGTTAGTTAGTTAGTTAGTTAGTTAGTTAGTTAGTTAGTTAGTTAGTTAGTTAGTTAGTTAGTTAGTTAGTTAGTTAGTTAGTTAGTTAGTTAGTTAGTTAGTTAGTTAGTTAGTTAGTTAGTTAGTTAGTAGTTAGTTAGTTAGTTAGTTAGTTAGTTAGTTAGTTAGTTAGTTAGTTAGTTAGTTAGTTAGTTAGTTAGTTAGTTAGGGTTTTCAGCGATAAATTTCGTATAGGAATTGCACCCTATAGGAATTGATGATAGACCGCATCTTGGTGTATTGCAATCCGGGGGAAGGGGTGCTACCAATACCTCTAGTCTGCCGGGACTTGCATGAATTGAAAAGAGGTCTCACCAGAACACCACATAATCTGGTACTACAGGTGGCCAGTTGCCCACAGGACTTTTCTTGGCTGGTCAGTTCGTTGTGGTTCCTTCGGGATCCACGTAGTGGCTGTCGTTGAAACCTAAATCGCACAAAGAGGGTGCTTGATTAAAAGACTGAAACACGGTCAAATACATATAATTTTTATGATACATTTCTGTTATCGCTCCCAGATGCTAGGAGCGGTACAAACTACAGAGCATGACTGTGGATTAATAAAATGTTGGATTTGAGCTGATAAAGCAAAGATTGGGTATACGTAGGTATTGATTGTTGTTGAATTCTGATTCGATGTATTTGGATGGAGTAATAGATGGATTTGGCAGAGAGAGTTGCTGAACTCAGGTTTGGCAAAAATATTTGAGTGTTATAGAGCTTACTCTAAAACATGCTCCCTTTTCACAGTGGGTCTTTGTGAAATAAGTCTTGCCTATTAAAATGATCCGTGTTTCGGACTACCAATTACGTCCCCTAGGTTGGATAGCTCGAGTACTTCAACAAAGTACGCGTATAATGGACCGGCATCCATATACGTAAATTGCAACCTGCGTGTAAGATACACAAAGGGGCGGTGGTGAGTCATTATGTTTTTGCTCACCTAGTGGATGAAAAAGACCACCGTGAGATAGGCCAACAAGGCAGTTACTCACGTAAAGCACTTTGACATTCTTGTCGGACATAACACAGTCGATATTTACTTGACTATTCGTTTAGCTATAACATAATTTTGCAATTCTCAAGTGTATCGGGTATATATACGTAATTTGTTTCTGTTTTTTTATACATTATATTGTTGCAGTTCAGCAACAATTTAAATCAATTCAAAACACATAAAACCTCAAACAAGCACCAAAGTGCCGGTGCTAAATCGTACCCTTTAATAACATGTGATGTATCATTTTATTTTGTAAAATATTATTGAGTTTTGTAATTCAGTAGGGTTAAGTGTATTTTTTCCACATTATTATAGATGGTGTAACAAAATTTTAAATCGCAATAAAAAACTAAGCAAGTGCTTCAATCCCTATGATATTTGTTTTATGGAAACACACTAGCATCTCAGCTCCCTACATGTGTATGTTTGTATGTATCCACTGGTGTTTGTATATATTTTTATGGGATTTTTTAGTGGGTTTGCGTCTGTAGTTTAATGTCAATTTGTTGATTTAAACTTACTCTCACTTCTAGTGTTTATGTATGTCTTACTTCCAATTTAGTCGTTCTGTTACTAGTTTCTCCCTAGAGTTTTATACATTAAATTCAAAGTGGTTAGTTTGCTGTCAGATTTTCTAAAATGCTGTTAAATTTAAAGTTTATAGATTATAAAGAAAAATTCGGAAAGTTATTTTCCCATATTGAATTCTTTAAAATTAAATTTTCTTTATCCATTTTCTAACTAATATTGAATTTATTGGTTTGAAACAGGAGTTTTATGTGTAGAAGTCTAATTGCACATTTTATCAAAATTATTACATGACATTGCTTTTGACTATTACAATTTTTTGTTTTTTTATTGTGCATTATTGACTATATCATCCGCTGAGTTTTAAAATACATTTTTTTTTATTATTTTTGTTCACCTTTTGACCTCAAAAATATGTAGTTCAAATACAAAATAACTGAACCCTTAATGGTACTGCTCTTAAAAACTTTATATTATTTTTATACAATTGCATTTCAACTTAACTAACTTGATTTGTGTTGGTATAATATTTACGGGAATAACGACTTATTTACCAATTTTTTAAAGCAATATTAAGTTATAATTTGCAATATGAATATATTACCTTTCAAACACAGATTAATACAGTTTATTCAAAAAACATATTTCTGTACTTTCATGTGACACCTAAGCTGTTTACTAAAGGGTTTAGCTTAATTTTTAATTAATTATGTTCTTAGGTCCTTTGTCTATCAGTTATGTAAATACTTGCATTATTCACACGCCCTTGGTATTTTTTATTTTTCTGCACACGCCCTTGGTTTATTTACCTCAGTCGTTTCACTATCGATTGGTCTACAAAATGACCTAGAAAAAAATTTTACAAACTAAAACAAAGTTGAATATCACACCAAAATATATTATTCTTTTATTACAGGTTTTGACTTTCAGTTTTACAAAGTTCAACTCAAATAGGAAATTTAATACATTTGCAAAAAAAGAAAGAAAAACTACTAATATAAAAAATATGCAGAAATGAAAAAAAAAAACTTCAGTGAACTTTTGATTTATGCATTTGAGGTTACACATGATTGCTCATTGCGAACACTGCTGCGTATGAGTAATGATTTCCGGTGAAAGTGAAATCAACATAAAAAAATAATGGAAATCAACATTAATCCGAATTTTAATGAATAATTAATTGGATTTTTGTATGACAATGATATTTGGACAAAATTTATGAAATACTTTGTGCTGCTTTATGTATGATATTATTATTTTTTAAACTTCACAAAATATTTGTAATAAATTTATCAACTTTGTAATAAACACACCTATATGTATGTATTTACATGTACTGGCGTATTTTTATTTTAATAAATAAGTTTTTATTTTTTCTCATTTAATATGAATATGTTTTTTGTACAAACTTCTGAGTTAAGTTGTTTTTGAAATTTCCTTGCGAATAACTTTATATAGTGAATTTAACGCACCTAAAAAGCACAATACATATAAAGATACTCCTACAATTATATATACATTTTTATAGAATTTCTATGCAATAAATTGTAACAAAGATACATGCAGTTGATATTCATGTGCATAAAATAATAAAGGATATGCTAAAGTAAGAATATTTGAGTCCATATCGTTCATTTACAATAAGACTGACAAAAAACTCAAAAAATATTGTTTTCAGAAAACGGCTTTGAATATTTTATATGATTTCTTGGCTATAACTATATGTAAGGTTTTGAAATGGCGAATAAGTTTTAGTATTCAGTTAAAACTCCGAATGTTGAGTTATGCCACTCTTATTGTAAATGAGCAATGTGTATGTGCATTACAGTACTTGTCACAAAAGTGCTTCAAGCGTTATAGTAAAACGTAGTCATAGAAGCATCATTGCCACTGCTTCTACTACTACTACTTTTGCTTTAACAGCCCCTAGAGAAAACAATTTTTTATAATACAAAGAATAAATTAACAGCATAAATACTAAATAATTCTATAAGATGAGCAAACATAAAAGTTTATTGCATATGCATTGTAGCAAAAATTAAATCAGCTTTTAAAATTTGCTATACGTATGTGTTAACTAAAGACTTAATAAGGATTTAATAAAAAATCAAAAAATAAACTCTTTTTTTTGCCATAATGCTAAGCATTAACGTAATGATGCTCTGGGATATGATATTATCAAGAGAGGAAATTAATATATTAATAAAGCTTTTTTTAAACAAGTAAGAGTTTTATGTTCGGCCGTTCCGAATCGTATATGCGCTTCAAAGATTCAAAAAGGACCAATTATAGAAAGAAAAAATACCACAAAGTTTATTCTTATAGATTTTAATTTAATCAGGATTCTAAATGTATGACTCCAGGTTCAATAATTCAGAAAACGAAAAAAGTACCATTTGAACATCGGAAAAGTGCCAGAAACTCCCCTTTTATAGGTTATCATTTACTACGGGCTCTACATATTTAATTTTATGTTTTTAGGTTTAATATTATAGAAAATTCCTTTTGAAAAATAAACAAGTAAGAGTGTTTATTCGTCTATGACGAATCTTATATACCCACCATCAAATCATATGTCGTATAGATAAAGTAAATTATGGAATATATATAAAAATATACATTCTTATTACAAAATTTAAATTAAACATTAGAGAAGTTTCCTGAAATGGGCGTTCAATGAGAGATTTGTTTCATTATGGACCATGTTTTCCCAAATTTAAAGAAGTAAAACTTTTTTTGGGAGCTCTCTACTCTTCAACACATACACGGACAGACGGCCGAACATGGCTAGATCGTGTTAGCATTTCATAACGACAAAGAATATATAAATCAATATTTCGATGTATTACAGACGGAAGGACAAAAAAATATACACCCATATTTTTTGATGGAGGGTATAAAAAGTACCAAAAAAATCTTTTTTCATTTACTCCGAGCAGAAATCTCAAAAAGAACCTGTTGAAGAACGAAAAAGTGCCAGAAAGTTTATTTTTATATGTTCTAACTTACTCTGGGCTATACGTGCTTAATTTCATGTTTTTATGTACAAGATTATAGAAAACTCAAAAAGTTAAAGACAGAAAATGTCCAGGAAAAACTTCGCTGACTATAGCTACCATAAACTACTTTTTTAATGACTTAATTTGTAGGTAAAAAATAAAACACACAAACAAATAAATAAAACAGTTACTTTTCTCAAATTGTTTAATTTTTTTTATCATGCGTTAGCAAATGTCTATTTTTAGACAAACAGAAAATAGTATTTGTGGCTGAAAACCTTTATATGAAGCACAGTGTAGGAAGAGTGGTGTAGGAAGAGTGGTATAGGAAGAGTGTGGCGAACTGGAAGACGGAAGGAAAGTTTAACCCCTCTCCGGTTTGACTTATTTTTAATTTGTTCATAAATAACTCAACTTACAAAATAACTTATTAGCAGCCAAAAAATTACAGGATTTCTTTTGGGACGTCACGAACAAAAATAAGTACTTCTTGTAGTAAAAAAGAAAGTAGTATTTCCTGCGAATTTCACTTATTTTTCTACTTACTTTGGGGGTTAAGTTTTTGCTAGACAAAGAGATTTAAAAAGTTTAAAATTAATTTTTTTTTTTAATTTTTTAAATACTTCTTTTAATTTTTTTTTTCAATCTCTGCTCCCAAACTCTGATTTGGAATTAGCAATACAATAACAATGTACAGCTCTACATGTAACTTGAATGTCCTACATCGTTTTGTTGTTATAAAAAAACAAACAAACAAGAACAGCATACGAAGCTGCTTGTTGTTGTTATTTCGTTTTGTCTAAATATGAACAAAAAATAATTTATTTTTATTTTTTAGAGGTTGTCTCGGATTTTTGCTCATGCCATGCCTGATGGAAAATTTGTGCAAAAGGTATTTGTATATGTTTGATAAAGGATCTATCATTTATATGTCTGTATAAATGCTTGCATGTAAATTACTGTTTGTTTAAGAATTTTGTAAAATATCCATATTTAACAACTTGTGGCTTTTGCTACAGTTTCAAAACAAATTCAATAAAATGTTTTTATGAAAAAGTTTCTCCTCGTTTCATCCTTCCTTACTAAGTTTCAACTATATAATTCTGTTTTGTATTTATTTCATTTTATATTTGTTTCTTTTTAGCTTTAATCCTATTTGTTATTTTGTTATTTGAGTACATTTAAGCCAATTGTTGTTATTCGTAGTTTAAATTTAGTTTTTGTTGTTTATAGTACTTTTTACATTTCAAGTATTAGATTAATTGCTATTTAATTGCGCTTGTAATTCGATCATTTTACATTGTTGCTGCAATTATTGTTGGCAACTATTGAAGTTTGAGTTGTTGTGGGTTTGGTTTAAAAGTAAATTTTATATTATTGAAACGTAGTTGTTTGTTTATGAAGAGGTTTTAAATTGATATGTATGTATTAGTAAATATTTGCAGTAAAAGTAATTCATATTTCACATAAATATAAATATAAATAAATTTACTAGAGTAGTTTAAATTTTAGGATATTTATAAAATTTTTTAATAACTTTTTTGTGAGAAGTTACGATTGTTTCATTTGTTTTACGATTCTGCTAAATCTAGATATGAATACTACTTCCAGTAGTCCTATAAATGGCTTAATTTGGTAATACTATTTCATACAATTTGCTTCAATTACACTATAAATTATTTTTATTCTATAAAAGTTTTGTGATATAATTCCGGGTCGTATGAGTGATTTTTATTTATTCTTTCAATTCATATTAAAACAAGTATACGATCTGAAGTACGATCTTGGTTGTATAATTTGCAATTGTTTAAACATTTGTACAAAATAAATGTATTCGTTGTTAGCAATGACAATTTCCCATCTTTTTGGGAACATGGGAGGCCATGTATATTTGGCTTTGGTGTCGATTCAGCAGGTTGACTCACATCGGCAGGTTGATTCACATGGAACCATTTTTAAAGTAATGATACGTTGCACAAATGATTGCCTTTTATAGCGTTCAAACAGAAATTTAGACATAGTTTTTCAATATAATAATAATTTGATGTTTGATGTTAAATAGTCTTTCAAGTTTTCTCGACTTTAATTCGTCTGTAGCCAATTGGAAGAGGATTTATAAAATATCACTTTTCTGTGGCAAAATATTTCTAAATTTTAATTATATAAAACACTTTGAAACTATGAAAGTGTTTTAGTCTTGAAATTTTTTATACCCTACACAACTTTAACAACATATTATATCGGAGGCAAGGTAAATTTATAATTTGTTTTTATAAGCTTTATTACGAAAAATCACATTTTTACTCTTATTTGGTGTAGGGTATTTTATGGTCGAAAATCATTTCTTATTTGTTTGTACTTAATTTAAACTATAGAATATTCAATTACTTAATAATAGCTTTTTAATTATTAAATATATCTCACAATTCAATCATTTATTTTTGCATTAAATTAACGGTCATCTTTTGTTTCATCAACAATTAAAAATATTGTTAGTGTTTTGCATGTACATTTTCTTCAATCTAATCATAGATTCGATTTTATTAATTTCATTTTGAATTTGCGAAAAGTCCTCTTTTAATGTCATCGTTAAATATAAACAAATTAATTAAATGTCATAAATAAACACATATTAATGTATAAATAATTATTAGCAAAATTACGAAATAAATAATGAAAATAAATGCATATACATTCTTTTTGTAATGGTTTAACAAATAATTCGTGATAAAAATAAATAAAATTAAAATAATTACTGCTATCATGAGGTTCAGTAAAATGAACCGAAATCGGATTTAATTTTTTTTTTTAAACCAAAAATTTTCACACTTTAAAATCCGCATTAAAACAAGTGCAAAATTATAGTATAGTATTTGTTAAAATATTTTTATTTTTATATAAATCTTTCACAAAAGCAACGTATTTATGTATCAAACTAGTTTTTGATATCTTGGGATCTTAACTCTTTCCATTATTTAGTTGTAAAATTTCGTAAATAATGGCACTTTTCTCATTTCTCGAAGTCTTGTCATTATTTTTTAAAATTTAAAGTAAATTATATGTAAATGAGAAATTAGATAAATTTAAATTCTCTTAGAATGGTGTACTATGGGTTGTATGAGTGATTTTATTGTCCAATATAAATTCACGGTTCTAGTACGTATACAATTATTCTAATCTAGTAAGTAATTATTTTTAGCATTAAATAATTTAATTTACTTAAATTACACTTACAAAATGTCATAATTTGATCACATATTTAAGCTACTTTGGAATTACACTAAGGCCACTGAAACATAATTTAATAATAAATTCAAAATACATATTCTGCCTTAATAATTTGTTCTGTTCCACAATTACTCCAGGCATGAATATAAATTTAAATGCATATCCAAAAACACTTTGTAATATTTCATTATCTGATACAATTTGTATGCAAACTTCGGTATGTATGTATTTGCTCTGATTTCAAGAAAGTAAAGCCCTTTGGAAATCATTATTGCCTTACTTTGAGTGTAGGAACAATGCGTAGGCAAACATATGAATATGTATTTGAGTGACTGTGTGTCTTATTTAGCAACACTAGAACTACATAGACTTGTTACTACTACATACTAAAAGTGTTTTGCATATTAATTGACACATGTTTATGACAATAACAAACGACAGTAAATGTACAAAATATCAACTAAACAACAAACCCTAATGATCACTGCTACTCAAGTGTCATGTATGGATTTTGCCTAAAAAGAATCTAAAATTCTATTTTCATACTTTACTCTGGATACAAATCTTATAGATGCACACAATTGAAGTACAAGGGTATTCTACTATTACATAGAAGCAAATGTATGCCTAAGTTGTTATCAGATTCAGTTCATGAATACAAACATAGATATAATTATACTTACATATATATACATGCTTGCGTACATGGAAAATTAATGCAAGCATATTGTCATTTGTTCCTAAAGACACTTATCTATCGTATCATAAATTTTAAAGCATGAGGGCAAAATGAAAACTTTCTTGAAAGCAAGTTAAAAATTTGTTTAATTGAGTTCGACTCTTTCTGAAAGGATTCAGTGTAACTATTTTTATGTAAATTTTAAGTTAACTTGTATACTTTTTTCTCAATAAATAGTACACATACATAATTTTTTACAATTACAACTTTTAAATTATAAATCTTATTCATTTTACTTAACAGTTCTTGTGTTACAAGTGTCAGAAAATAATAAATTTGGATTCAGTGTAACTATTTTTATGTAAATTTTAAGTTAACTTGTATACTTTTTTCTCAATAAATAGTACACATACATAATTTTTTACAATTACAACTTTTAAATTATAAATCTTATTCATTTTACTTAACAGTTCTTGTGTTACAAGTGTCAGAAAATAATAAATTTGACATCAACAAGATGCGTGGTTTATAGAAAAATGAATATGACACTGGTATAGATAAAGACTTGCCTGTTATCTGAATAGTCATATGACCAAAACACAATTAGCAAAAACTACATGCAGGACAATGACAACAACATTGACAGTATCGACAAGACGTCAATAGTAGTCATTATTATAATACATTAAACATTTTTTCTCATTTTCACATGTCAGGCCTATTTTAGGAGTAATAGTTACTATACATAAATTTGCTGTATATTGCTTGTACACTTGTAAGTAAATAATGTTTACTAACAGACAGTAAAAATTATTTCCGGTGGACATTTCTACACACAGACAGCTATGAATTCCGATTTTTTTTATATGGAAGTGTGTGACAAGGAAATTAAAAATCTGCTCAAATTGTTAGGAAAATTAAGATCAACAGTTGAACTTAACAGTTTGGATAATGGAATGTAATTAAGTATGTAAATAAACTGTTATTCTCTAAAAAGTAAGTAAATTGGGCTAAGGTTCTATTCAGGAAAACTTTTCACATTTCGGAGGGTAAACAAAACTGTTAAGATGTTTTCTTTTATATATAGAAAAAATTATAGAAATTACAGCAACTAACATTTAACATTTTAGATAATGCAATGCAATTTAGTATGTAAATAAACAGTTTTTCTCTAGAAATGAAGTGAATTGGAGCTAAGGCTGTAGTCATAAAAACTTTTCGTATTTAGTTTGAAACGTATTATCGTTGTTAAAGGATGCGTGTTTATGCGTTAATTTAATCTCGTTTTTAAACGAGTATAACGTGAATTGTGATTGAAAAAAAAAAATAATATTTGAAAAGTGTCAAGTGTCTACAAATGTAAAAAAAAAAAATAAGAATTTTACAAAATTATACTTTGTCAAATTATAAAATATACCTACCATTGATATTATTTAAAAAAAATTAAATGAAATAAAATTTATTTTAATGAAATAAAACTAATAATTCAAAAATACACAGTGCGTATGATTGATATATGTAATTGATCAATACATACTATGCATTAAGTATACGTTCACTTCACAGAAAGAAAAACTAACGTATTGTTAATAATACATGTAAATCTATTTAAAAATATAAAAAAAAATAAATAAACAGAAAGCCAACAAAACCAATTTTTTGTTTATCAAATAAGTACAAAGTGTTTCTGTATGTGCAAATGCCACAATGACTAAAACAACGAAATTTTTGGAGCAGTGCATCAAATAGTAACCAACAATGGAGCCTAACATGTCTTGGATTTTGTATAACAAAAAAAAAAAAAAAATAAAAAATAAATAAAATTTGGTTATCCTCAACGTGTAGAGTAGGTCCGGTCAGTATGACTACTTTATGAAGTTGTTTCTTTCATATTTTTATTGTTTTTATATAATTTCATTCTTTATTTCTATTGCTGTCATTGTTGTTATTATATTACTGTCATTGTTGTTATTATATAACTTTTTTGGTCTGTTTTTTATAACTTTTTTATATGAGTTCCTTTTTTTTGCGAGAAAAAATGTAATATCTAAAAAATATGAATAAGAATTTATAATTGTAGTTATTGCATTTTTATCCGGTTGTTTTTTGTTTTTACTACAACATTAACAAAAGTAAAATTATGAAAAATACCATGGATTTTTCTTTGTATTTTTTCTTGTTTATAATAATGTATTGTAATGAAATGGGATCAAGTTATGGGAAATTACATTGTTTTTTTATAAATAAATTTATTAAAATTTTTTAAGGTAACATATTAAAGCAAGTAATAGTTCAATATTCGCCTTTGCCGAATATTATATACCCTTCACCATAATGTTTTTAAAATAAGTTTAATTTTATAACATTTCAATTTATTTTCCATCTCTACCGTTACTTTAGCAATAATAAAACATACAACAACTAACGCCAAATGGAACAAAACACAGAAATATCAAACAAAATACGCAACAAAACCAACATACAACTACATATACGCTTTTTCAATTAGCGTATGTTGTTGTTGGTTTTTTATCAAAACATGCGTTAACATTCTCTTTTTTTGATAAAATTTTAAAAGGTTGTCTCGGTTTTTTGATGACATATCCATTATTTATGGGTGGATTTTACCGATTCTAAATATGAAACTTCTCGAAAGCATGTCTGATAGAATTATTGAATTTTTGGATCCCGAAGATATCTGAGGTCTCCAGAAAATTTATTTCAACAGATACACAGACGGACAGATAGACATGGAGACAGTCGGACATGGTTTAATAGACTATATATACTTTAATGGATAGAAAAATTATATTGTGGAAATTAGAATGGAATTACAAACTTATATGTGTGTATCCTTCTCACGAAGGTGAAGGGCATTAAAATTTAATAATTTCGAACTTCATTTCGTACTTATATTGCTATCTAAGTAACTTTACAAATTTGTTTTTATTTTGGATAAAATTTCCTTAAATTAAAATTTCCTTAAATTAAAAAATTTACAACATTTCTTTCTTTCTAAAACAACCTTAATGATAAAATTCCAAAAAATTTTACTCAACATCAAAAGATAACAATGCTTTATAGAATGTACTAACAACAACAGCGATATGTAGTATATTGAAACCAGACAGGAAATCAGAGAGAGAGACAGGAAATGACCTAGAGGGTATATGTAGCTAAAGGAATTACATTTAACTCTAGTGTTGGGTGTTATAAAAAGAAAATGTAAAACAAATCAAAATGCAAATATTTAAAACAATAGACTAGTTGGTAAAACTAGCTACCGTAGCACACATCTAAATAGCATTATATACCATTCTATAATGGAACATTAGAAGGACAAGCAGACCTTAGTATGCTTCCTAGTATTTGTGTTTGGTTCAAATGTTTGAATGTTAATATGTATGTGTACTATATATATAGTTTGGCAAAGAAGTGGAAGACTACAAAACCATAGCAGCATTATATTGTGTCTCGATTTAACAAAATAATGCACACAAAAAGACCTTGAAAAGTTAACAACGGCATCATTATAATCAGAAGCAGGGAATGAAGAAGACTAAAGGTAAAAGAAGGTAAACAAAATGTAATGGCTGTATTTTCACATATAAATATATTGTAGTAGTGGTCAAAACAAAACCTGCATTTTTACATGAAGTCAAGGTTTCAAGGTTGGAAAAAATATTTTTAAGAGTGATAAAGAAACACCGATACCAGATTCTGTTTTAGCAGCTAAAAATACTTTAAAATCAGTCGATTTGGTTTCAAAAATGTTTACAAGACTTGATTTTATTGGCCTGTGCTATAATTAAAATCTTGGTAAGTAATTTAATTTAAATTTATCATAATTTTGATGTCACTGGGTAATCTAGAGAGATATAATCTTTGTTTTACATTCTTCTAAGAAAAGTTATCTGTAAAGGTAACTCTCACAGAACTGCAGAGTCCTACAGCAGTAAAATAAGCTTTTGTAATCACGAATTTGTGGAAATCTATTTGATTTTTTTTTACTTCGAAACTATGCAACTATGTGGTTTGTTATTCTTACTACCAGCAGCTGTATAGTAGTCTAAAATCTGCAAACTCTTATAAATTTACCCTCGCATTTTATATTTCTGTTAAGAGAATGAAAACTTTGACAAAATGTAGACACAAAACTAAAAAATACATCGAATGTGTAAGCATCTAAAAGGTAGTATTCTCCGTACAAACTGCAAGAAGTTATAAACCCGTATTGTGTTCATTTGTGATTGACTGTTCGGGTCTGTACTACTTAATGAATCTACAAACAGACTAAAATTCCCTTAAAGGAACAAATATATTCATTCGAATGTGTGTGTATAAAATACACAAAATTACCCTGCCAGCAATTTTGTAGTCGACTACTAGAAAAATTCACTTCTAGTTTACTTTTACAGACTATAAGCTACATACTAGCTACAAGCTAACTATAATGTAATTCAGAAGTGCCTTTAAATTATCTGGAGAGAATTAATTGTATTTCAACATGTTTTCTCTTGTTTCTCTATTATTATGATTTTATTTGTTTATTTTAGTAGACTGACTATAAACGAAATGCAGAAATGTTCTAAAATTTGGTATTTATTAACGTAAACAACCGACTTTTAAAGACTAGCTACAAGCTAATTATCATATAATGCGGGAGTACCCCAAAATTATCTGGAGAGCATTTTGTTTCGACATGTTTTCTCATGTTTCTTTATTATTTGGAATTTTGTTTTACATTTTTGTCATTTTCTTGTATACGTTGTGAAATTAGAGTCAGTAAATTGGAAAAATTAATCATGAAAGGTTAAATATTTCAAAACTCGGTCCCTAAATTCTAAATTCTGCTGATTAATACTGTAAATATAATACATTAACAGTTAACATTACGCATAACATTTTAAAATTTATTTTAGAGTTGGATCAATGGGAATCATGGAAATAATGAACAAATCATTCATAATTTTATGGATACCGGTGTTATTATTAGTTCCCCTGCAGAAAACTGATGTCTATTAATTTTAACGAACTAATATCATAACTTGTATTAAAGCGAAACGTAATTTAGATAATTAGTAGTAAAATTTGAAATATATTTAATTAAAATGTAATTAATTAATACAGTATGGAATACAAAAGAAAACTATTACTTGACTTTTCTGCAACTAACTTTAAGTTAGTTAATAAAGAGTTACCTTTAAGCTAATTTTTTTAGTAACTAACTTTAAGCTAGTTGAAAAGTCATGCAGAGTCGGACAATTGACTACTGCGTAGGACATCGCCATTTTAAAATAGTCAGTTGGTTCCATTAAAAATAATCCAAGAATCAACCATAACTAGTTGATGAAAAAGTCGGCTTTTAATGCATTTAAAGTTAGTTGAGTTGCTGGCAGGGTAGTTACAAACTTGAAGTACCATGAAGCCAAGTGGCGAGTTCGTTTATCCCAGGAATATATAAAAATACAACAATGACAACGTCTACTATGGCTGTAGCAGTGTAACAACAGCATTTCCAAATGCTAGCAGGATAAAAGTTTTCCACTCTCTCTAAGGACAACGTCATCATTGCTAATAATTGAGCTGATAGTTGTACTATTTGCTGACAATTACTGCAATTACTGCTTCTGCTGGTTGCCATTTGTTAATGTACATATGTATTTGTTTGAGATCTTGCAAGTTGCAACATGCCTTCATCTCAACTGGTTTGTCTTTTATGGCTTTGCAGTTTTTTGTTTGTCAATGTACAAACACACATGTATCTGTTTGTTGGATGTTGTCATTATACCCTACACCACTTTAGTGGGGAGGGAATATTGAGTTTGTGCTGATGTTTGTAATGCACAATAATATTGGCCCTATACCCACCTTAAAGTATACCAATCGGCTTAGAATCATTTTCGATTTAATAGGACGCAATTTTATTAATTATTATTTGAATTTATTATTTTCTGTGCAATAAGACAAGTCTTATGATTATAGTAGAGGAATATATTCGGAATTCGGTGTGTTATTTAAAACTTAGAATTAATTCATAGATTTTAAATTTATATAGATAAAACGATTAATTGAATAGATTAGTTCGTTAGCTTAGTACGCAAACGTAACAAGTTCACTTTTTATAGAAATTGAGATTTTAATGCAGAATGGTAGTATATCTTGAAATACACATATTGCAATCAAGAAAATTTTTACTTTAAACATGTATTTTTGCTGTGGTATGTAAACGTGCTAAGTCCTCAAAACAATACAAATATACAAAGCAAAAGTGCTAAGTCCTTTCAATTTGCTATTGAAAAAAGAATGGCTTGAGCGAGTTATTAAAAAATGAATACATTGAATAGATTATTTATTAAAAAATTGAAGATAATTCAATTAAATTTGGCATATGATCTTCTATGGTACCGGAGACGAAGCCTATTAAAAATGGTTAATATCGGTCCATTATTTCACCTAGCTCCCATACAACTGAACCCGACGAATAGGACTTTTAAGTTCATAATGATGTTTAATCTAATAAATATAGAATGAATATTACTCAAGCTAGATTGTGATAAAATGCCCATCACTGGCACATATCCATAGATGCTGATGATGATACATTTTATGTATTTTTTCATTCATTTGTGTATGGGTGCACATGCACTGAAATACATTTGAAAGATGCCCGAAAAGTCTTCAAAACTAGTCTATCTTAACTAGTGATTTTACTAACAGTGACAGTGTTACTCTGTATTACCAATTAACTAATAAATTAATTAAATACTAAGTTAGTTAGTTAGTTATCAAATCCGTAGATATATGCCTAGGCCTCTATCGGGCCTGTTATGAGCTCCTTTTTCAGTGCCTCAGGTTGGAATCGAAACCACGACCTCCGATCTATCAGACTGGAAAACTTCCTACTAACCTAAGGGAGGACACACTTTACCGATTAAATATCATTTAGCTTCATATATAAATGAACAATCAACTAAAAATTTAAATACTTCTGGTGAGTTTATGACAGGAAAAAGATTTAAAGAAACATCATCATTTATTACATAAAAATAATTTCCATTAGAAAAATGTTAACTCGTCAAATGATCCTACAAGATAAGAAAAATTCTATAAATACGAACTACAAGGAATGCGTTGTATATTATTCACTTTAAAGACTACCCTGCTTTAAAACAAACAAGTTCATCCATTCATTCATAATTCCTGCACAAAAAAAAACGTTACCAAAATTTCCGAAAAAAAGGACAAACGTCAACATTTTGAAAAGTTTGGAGAAAAAACAAGAAATTCAAATACATGATGACTGCCTATCATACTTTCTCGCATAAATTGTATGAATGTTGGTTAACATTCAAAAAATATTGGTTAACATTCAAAAAATGGACCACAATAACTATAACGGGGAAGGAAACAAAGGGTGTGTCAAATATTTTGTGAAAACTTATTGCATTTGTTCAATCATGTAAATCTTTGAAATCGCTGATAAATCCACTTTTACAATATTGTCGCTGTTTTTTTTTTTTTTTTTTTTTTTTTCAAACCAATTTGAAATTTTTAATCATTAATAGTGCAGTTACGAAAACTTGGTAGATTCATTTCTGAAGCCCTTATTTGACAATTTTATACATTATCAAGGTTACAAGTTAACGGATTTTTTGGAATCCCCTTTATGAATATTTATCAGCTTTTATTTCTATGTGTAAATGGGAATGTTATTTTTGTACTTTGTTGCCAGAGTTGCGGTTGTGGGTAACATTAGTTTAAACCAATGTTTGTAGTTTCTATAAAACTTGACTCAATGTGTGTTAAGAAACACTGATAACAATTTTGAATTGATTATATATTTAAAACTACATGTACAAAGGGTTTGCTTTTTCTTTTTAACTAAACTTCAATCAAAATTCCACTTCTAAATAAAGGCAAGACCTTTTTGGTCAAGATTTTCATGACAAAAGTAAAACGAAGTTTTATATCTCTAAAGTGAAATTGATATTACACAAAATTGTTCCAAGTGTAAACTACATATATATAAATCTAGCTAGTCTTGCTTCCAAAAACAACAACTGTGCAAGCTCCGATATACATATGTAGTTCAATAGCAACTATTCTACTGTAAGCCGAATCATTCATCTACATAAAAATTGCTCAACCACAAATCACTAAAATAGAAAAAGTACGTGAATAATAGCTGTTTTTGGTTTCTTCTAAAACATGTTCTCATTAGACCTGGCTTCAAAAATAATTTTGTTTTGCAGGGTGCTATTTCATAATTGATCAAACCACAAACTTTTTCGGAACACGTTCTAGTTTTCCTTATGAATAAGGAAGCGAACAAAATATACCCACAGCAAATGTACCTTTCAATGGCATGCCTAATATAAATCTAACAGATTAGTCGTATGTAATGGTAGGAGCACAACAATTTCCTGTGAGGCAAAAACATCACTTACTTATACATTGTCTGACTATTACCTAGTCTTTAATAAATACATTGCCATTTTGGTGTGTTTTTCACATACGTACATATAAAAGATACTATTTTCTTATCCCCTGTACCCTGAGATTTTTATTCCAAAGTAATGCGTCGAGACATCTGAATTTTTTTATAATTTTTTCCTTGTAGTTTCGTTTCGATGTTCTGGCTTCTTGTAAATTGTAGTTTATAACATGCTGCAGTCATAAGTTTTTTGTTGCTTGTACTATATATAATCTTTCTTCCTGCAGGCGTTGCATTTTCCACAAGAAATGTTCTTGTTAAAATTTTTAGAATTTAGTTAAATGATGACTGCGACTCACGATACATTAGCCTCCGGTATGTTAGTGGTTAATGTTCGTCTTCTAGTCTGTTAGAGAAGAGGTTGTGGGTTCGACACAGAACTAACTAACTAACTAACTAACTAACTACTAACTAACTACTAACTAACTAACTAACTAACTAACTAACTAACTAACTAACTAACTACTAACTAACTAACTAACTAACTAACTAACTAACTAACTAACTAACTAACTAACTAACTAACTACTAACTAACTAACTAACTAACTAACTAACTAACTAACTAACTACTAACTAACTAACTAACTAACTAACTAACTAACTAACTACTAACTAACTAACTAACTAACTAACTAACTAACTAACTAACTAACTAACTAACTAACTAACTAACTAACTAACTAACTAACTAACTAACTAACTAACTAACTAACTAACTAACTAACTAACTAACTAACTAACTAACTAACTAACTAACTAACTAACTACTAACTAACTAACTAACTAACTAACTAACTAACTACTAACTAACTAACTAACTAACTAACTAACTAACTAACTACTAACTAACTAACTAACTAACTAACTAACTAACTAACTAACTAACTAACTAACTAACTACTAACTAACTAACTAACTAACTAACTAACTAACTAACTAACTAACTAACTAACTAACTAACTAACTAACTAACTAACTAACTAACTAACTAACTAACTAACTAACTAACTAACTAACTAACTAACTAACTAACTACTAACTAACTAACTAACTAACTAACTAACTAACTAACTAACTAACTAACTAACTAACTAACTAACTAACTAACTAACTAACTAACTAACTAACTAACTAACTAACTAACTAACTAACTAACTAACTAACTAACTAACTAACTAACTAACTAACTAACTAACTAACTAACTAACTAACTAACTAACTAACTAACTAACTAACTAACTAACTAACTAACTAACTACTAACTAACTAACTAACTAACTAACTAACTAACTAACTAACTAACTAACTAACTAACTAACTAACTACTAACTAACTAACTAACTAACTAACTAACTAACTAACTAACTAACTAACTAACTAACTAACTAACTAACTAACTAACTAACTAACTAACTAACTAACTAACTAACTAACTAACTAACTAACTACTAACTAACTAACTAACTAACTAACTAACTAACTAACTAACTAACTAACTAACTAACTAACTAACTAACTAACTAACTAACTAACTAAGTACTAACTAACTAACTAACTAACTAACTAACTAACTAACTAACTAAGGTGTGAGTAAAAGTTTTTTGTATAAGAGTTTCATACTAAATACCCTACCTCATCTGAGAGTAAAGTTTTGTAGGCCAAATCGAAATATAAGAATTTGATTTTCGGAGATCGGGGGTGGTAGACTATTAATATTGTCTTTATTTTAGATTAAACGAGTGTGTGGTAAACTAATTCTGATTATGGTACGACGACAAGCACTTTTATAACCATCTACATAGTGCATAGATACTAGACTCAAAATAAAAGTTAAATTTTAAAATTTTTATATTTTAAGTTTTAAGACTCATTTGTAAAGATAATCAGATTTATGTATAGTTTGTAATATTGCCTAGAAGAATAAATATTTTAAAATTATAAGATTTTTAAAATTATTAATAAAAAAATTCTTAATATATTAGCTATTTATCAAATTGATAAACGATAGTCCTTGTGGAAAGTCAATTTAAGTTTCTCTCGTTTAGACCCCATCGTGTCTGCAACAAACAAACGGACGGACATGTTTATATAATTTTAGAATTTCATAAAAATCCTGAATATGTATACCTTTATGGGGGTACGCCCAATAATTCGATGTGTTACAAACGGAATCACAAAATCAATATACGCCCCATCTTTTTTGATGGTGGATATAAAAACTGAAAGTATTTTTACATGCAATATTACTCTTAACAAACGCGGTTTATGAGAACAAGAAAAAATGAGTTCATTTATTTAGGCTAAAAATTATGAATATTCTTAGTTTCCAAACAACAAGAGTAATATCCATAAAATGGAAAGTTTTTCATATGCAGCAAAGTTATGGATTCTCTACTAAATAAACAAATATTTTTTATTTGGATTATTTAATCCTTAATTTATGGTTAATGATAAGAAGCAGGAATTCTGTTCTCATTATTACAAAATATTCATAAAAAACATTCATAAAAGATTTGCTAAATTGTGAAATTTTTCAGCCAGTTTACTCCTAATTAAAAATGTTCATAATTTTCATACAAATTATTTAAGTGGGACAACAATATTTTGGTATTTTTCTTCTATTAATCTATAATTTTATTCAGTTTACATGCAGTAGAAAATGCAATGATTTAAAACAGCTTTTCCAATATTAAAAAAAATAACTGCTTAGTAAACTATTGTTAACTTTAATAGTCGTTTTTCATAAGACAGGTTACTTATTGTCTCTTCGAACATATATTAGAAGAACAAAATAGCATTTTCCGATTTTTAAATATATTTACTAAGTCTTGTGTTCAAATTTCCCCTGAGAAAAAATCTTTTTAACGGCAATACATATTAAAACACAAATCGATATTAGAATTAAAAGAAAACACAAGAAAGGAAGTAAAAAACTAGTTCAATCCATCGTTTATTACCACAAGTTAATGGGATCTATAAAATAAGTCTCGTAAGTTTTTTCTCTTGTACTTCATGTTTCTTTCCCTGTCTTTACATGTCTTATAGTCAAAAATTATGTAGCACGTGTGTCTGCAGCAAAAAATGTCAGTGAGTAACGAACTGAGAAAAAATAAATGCCGGCAGTGTCGCAGTATTAAACAAATATTGTGGTTTAATGCTGCAGACGTGGAATAAAAATAAACTTTAAAAATCTTGTCAATAGATAGATTAATGGTTGTAGTGATGACAGTCAAACTGAAAATAGTCTTGTAAACTATTTGCGTAGTAAGGAGGTGTCAATGTTATTTTTATAGACACATGTACTTCCACATGGCTTGTGGAAGTATTAATATAAAATATTTATTTCACATCAAAAATAAAAGCATTTGGATAGCAGAAATGAGGTCAAATACTACTATTGCAATAGCAGACCATTAGTTTAAGTTTTATTTATTTTGTTCATTGAACCAAGACTTATGATTTTTTTCAGTTTCCTCTTGTACTTTGTCACCGAAAAATTTATGTATCTTGAATTTTGTAACTTTCAGTTGCTATTTGTTTTCGAAAGTGTGTGTTTGTGTGTAGGATGATGACACTATTGTATGAACATAAAACTATTCTCACCATAAAATAAATAAAAAATATTCCTCTTTGACCATAATTTTCTTAATTTATGTTTTTATTTGCAATACAAAAGGGAAAGCATCTCTAAACAAAATCTATTTTTAAGATTTCTTTTTAATTCAAATGTGTTTTGCTATTTTAAAATTAGGACAAAATGTCTATTCATTATATTAAATTTTCACCACAATTTTAATTTAGTTCAAGTTTTTCACTCTCCTTACAAATGTTTTATAAAATTATGTTGTTGTTTAAGAATAGTCTTCGTTTTTTTTTTCTTAATTTCATTATTTGCAGCAGTTACATCAATTATAACAAATTACTAAGTTTAGGTTTTTCTATATAATTCTTAAAGTGCTGAATAAGTGATAAAATTTTGATGAAAAAATAAATTTTTAAAGAATTTATTTGCGAGTGCCACGTCCACTGTTGTTAAATTGAATAATTTTTAATTGCAACTCAATTTTTTTAACAAATAAACCACAACGCTAATGTGAAACAAATTTGAAAAACCTCGAATTAGAAAAATGCAATAAATAGTGTTTTATAAATAAAATGTATTAAATAATATAAATTAGAAAATCTATTATACAGTGAGACAAAATAAACGAAAATTGAAATACCTGGGAAGTGATACTATTTTTCTGAAAGGTGGATCCGCGTAGAACCATAATATGTTTTTTAAAATCGTGAGTTACGGGTAAAAAACCGGGTTGAATCTGAACCGATTTTAAGTTTCTCCACGGATTTAGAAAGCAGAAGCTTAGACCTTTATAATGACATACATATATAACATTTAAGGAACCTGGAGAGATATGTTTGAGTTTAACCAGCAAACATATTTTATATTTTAGTTTTGCACCGTTGTTCAAGTTTGGATATGTCTTGTGAAAGTATTTTATATAGGAACCGTACCATTTATTACTGATTAGAAACCCATGTTTATTCATGAGTAAAACGCAACTTTGTTTTTAAAAATCCGATAGCAATTGACGACGTTATTGATCTTTTTCTTAATACAAAATTTTTCAAAAACTGACTTTCCGAAAAATGCTTTATATGGGGGATAGGGCTAAAAATGGGCCGAACCTCATACAACTTGGTAGAAGGATTAAGATTTATATAAAAGTTATTTATGCTAAATTTTATCGTGATGTTGATGTATTTAAGAGAATTATGCAATTAAAGTCGCTTGCTTAAGGAGGATTTACATGGGGACTAGTATCAAATAAGGTCCAAACAATACAAAAATCGGTATAAATGAGTTTGCTGTAATCTTTAGTGATACTGCTGATTCATTAGACAATACGGTCTTATATGACCCTAGTCCCCATACAAACCCTCCTTCAGAAAATTACGTGAATTCCGTAACTCTCCTCTTAATATTAATATCACGACGAAATTCAGCATAAATAACTTTTATATAAACATAAATCCTTCCACCAAATTTTTCGAGGATCGGCCCATATTCAACCCTAACCCCCATATAGAGCATCCTTCAGAAAATCAGTTTTTGAACAATTTTGTATTAAGAAAAAGACCAATAACGTCGTCAATTGCTAACGGATTTTTAAAAACAAAGTTGCGTTTTACTCATGAATAAACATGGGTTTCTTATCAGTTAATAAATGGTACGGTTCCTATGTAAAATACTTTGATAACATATCTCAAACATTGACAACGGTGCAAAATTAAAATAAAAAATACGTTTGCTGGTGAGACTCAGACATATCTCTCAAAGTTACTTAGACGTTATATATATCATTATAAAGGCCTCAGCGTCTGCTTTCTAAATCCGTAGAGAAACTTAAAATCGGTTCATATTTAACTAAGTTACTGACTCATAAGTGCTTAAAAGTACGAAAACCCGGTTTTTTATCCGTAACTCAAGATTTTGGAGGTGTTTTGCAAATTTCAAAAACATATTCTTATTCTACTCGGATCCACCTTTCAGAAAAATAGTATCACTTCCCAGGTATTTATTTTTTGTCGCATAGTGTTATCTGCCACATAGATCTGAAAATTTGGGGATGCGGAAAAAAACTCAAAATTGTTGAGTTATCTAAACAATATTGGGGTTTCATATTGATATGATAAAAAAATTAACAAAATTCTTGGACAATGGCTTAGCTCATTTATCACACATTTCTAAAAAACAATCAATCCTTTTTACTCTTTCTCCAACAGACCGAACGTTTTCTTCATTTACTGCCAATCATTATTGATTGTTTCATGTATTCATCTTCATTTATCAATGATTGCTTTTGACTTACTTCATTAATTCATTTTTGCTTTCATCATCAATTCTTCATTTTCTGTTGAACTCATTTCATTAGTAATTGTGGTTAAAAAACTAATAAAATGCTTCGTTTTTTATTGATATGAAGTCATAAATTATATTAGAAGTATATAAAATAAAAATCAAACCGTAAAAATATGTATAAACAGAGTGTCCAATGGACCACTTTTTTTCAATCGTTTGTATGGAACTGAGGACCATTCCAAAAAAAAAAAAAAAAAAACATAATGTAATCTTTCTCGTCTTCAGTACATTAATACGCATCGATTGAGAGGAATTCCTACATGAGATTCTTAAAAAGACTTTATCTCGAGATACTCTAATATATATGGGTTATTATATAACACCGAGCAATAGTAATTTTCACCCATGAAAAATCTATGTGTACAAGAAACTGTTGACCATTAGTATTAACCCTATGTACTTAGATTTTCATAATCAGCTCTTATGCTATGTTAATGGCTGTGAAGTACTTCAAATGCACTAGACACACATTCACATAAACAAATGTTGTATTTAAACCCTCCAATGTATACGTTTTTATATTTTATGTTGTTTCAAATATTATATACATAGTAAGTATTGGCCTCCGGTAGGTTACTGGTTAGTGTTCTAGTCTGGTTGACCGGAGGTGGTGGGTTCGATTCCCACCTGAGGCACTGGTTAAGGAGCGCACCAGTAGAGGCACCGATAGAGGCCTGGGTGTATTTCTTTGGATTTGATGTATATACATCCTCCTTTCAAACTAACTAACTAAGTATTTGCTTCCTTTGTATGCTCTATTTAAAAAAGATTTCAAACGTTTCAGCTCTCATATGGAATGCCTCTTACTTTTTCATTACTATATACGTGGAATATGCAAAATAGGATGAATTAGACAACAAGAAAAGCTAAAAAGAAGATAACAGGAAACTAAACTCAGCTTATGAATGGCAACATGAGAATAGAAAAGCATAACAGTGACAGTTGTGTATAACTGCTACAAAAACACCAGCAAAGGTAACAGTTATAATGTCAAGAAACATGGGAAATACTACATATAATCTAGGAAATATTTTTATATATTTTTTTTTTTTTTGTTAAAGGAGAAGTTCCTGCTACCTTTATTCTAAAGTACTACACACTTATATGAAGAGTCTGTATGTGCGCCCTTTTATATACATACATATTTACATTAAAAGTACTTTTATTTATTTTTGTTGTGTTTAAAATTGTTTAACTAAAAACTCACGGATTTTCTCGCAGTTTTAAAGATTTATCTTTATAAGTGGAATTGTATGTTTGTAAATTTTTTGTTGCTATGTTGTTTTATATAATTTTTTCAGTTTAATTCATAGTTGTTTCCGTTATTATTTGTTCATTCTCAGCATTTTTAAAGAATAAAATATAACCAGATAATAAGGTGTACTTATGTGTGTCTAAGATTCATACATATAGAGCAATACTAATTTGTAAGAGTAAAAAATAGTCTTATACTAGAAATTTTTAACCCAGAGACCAAAGTTTACTGAAGTTAACGGACAGACAGAAATTGATTTTGAGTCGATTGGAATATCCTCAAATAGGTGTGGATCCAATATTTTTTCAAAGCATATAGCCTCCGCACTATAGTAGTGTAGGATATAAATACCATGAATAAATCGAAAAGCGTGAGTTTTGAAGCTTTAGGTGAAAATATCTCAAAGTATAAAAAAGATAGGTCAGATGGCATGCAACGTTTTATAAATAAAGTTGTCTTGACGCTGTTATAAGTCTCAAAATGCGCAAAAAAAAAAAAAGATTTTGTTTAAATTTCAGGACAGTACATATCTAATCCCAGATATGATGGAGAAAATCTGAGATATGTATTGAGCGCGATTCAATCCTTTAAAAACGTCTAATTTGATCTAATTTAATTAAATTTTGTCAGTCTGTGTAATTAGAGCGAAAACTTTTTTAATTTATTTTTATTATAGTTGTTAAAAACATTTCTCATTAAATAGAGGAAGATTTTATAATGTTCTTTTTCAAAGCCATCGTACCGTATGAGTCATAACAAATAATAGCGAGGAGTAAAATATTAATCATACGTATATAGTGTTTTTTATAATTTTTAATTTGTTCATATTAATTTAAATTTGTAAAAGTATAAAATCAAATTACATGATTGCTAATGTAGTATCATAATTTTATATGTAATATTTTTTATAATTTGTAGCACGTCTAAACACGCAATCATTTTTACTTAAAAGTTAAATATTAATATGGGAATATTAAAAAACTTAAAACAATTTTGGGTCATATGTTCTTGTGTTACAATAAAATACATAAATATGTATAATCTGACTTATTCATAAACATTTGTCAAAGGTTTATAGAACAAATTTTTTATGAAAATTTGATTTATAAACCTTTGATAAAAGTTCATGAATAAGACCCAATATATTTATTCCATTTTTTTTTTTTATTTATCTAACCTTCATATATGACCTGATTTTCCCCTATTATTATTAATATTAATGTACAAAGCATTTTTCTATATTGCATTTTTTCGCTTTTTCTTTGATTATGAAAAATAATAAATCTTTTATATATTACTCCACATACCCTTATTACGTAAAATACATTTAGGACCTTAAGAAACACAACAAAGGCTGAACTGAAAATTTGCAACAACAAATATTTATCATAAAATAAGCTCAAGGATATCAAGAGAGCGAAAGAGCAAAGTATTATTAATAATAAACATTAGGATGATGACAACTTGTAACCATATCTTGTAAAAACATTAGCAAAAGATTAGTAACAGGTTATAAACACATAAACTCAAGGTATAAAACTGCCTCTAAATACCAAAGGGCATTTACAATGTTTTAGATAAACACTCACACACAAGTAAACAAAGAAAAATATTGGTTGATACAACAAAAGTAAAAACATAAAAGGACAAGTTTGTAAAAGGTTCTTACAAAAAGGTAAATTAAGCAACTCAGTGGAGTCCTTGGATTATTCACAGATACTGTTACGCTATTTTAAATCTAAGAAAAGTTGGTAAAAATTTGTTTAAACAATTTTAATCAAAATCAAGGGTTTTATTTATACTTTGTTTATGCATCGAGGTTAAATCAAAAAGTATTATTTACTCAGGCCAACGACGATAAACCCTTTTAAATAATTTTTAAATCCTAGTATTATTTGGTGTGCTGGTGTCGTATCACTCACCAATTTTCACATTATTATGTTTATAGAAGTTACGAGTATTGACCATCTCTGCCTCTCGACTGAAACTTAGGGTTATAAAAATGCATTCGAGAAAAATTTCGGGGGATTACTTAAACTGAAAGCGCCACCGCTCTGTCGTGAAAAATTGTTTTTAGAAGCATGCGTTGCTTTTAATTTCTGGTCTTGTTTAACGAACAAGTTTTTTTTAAATTGAAAGCAACAAAAAAACGCAAATTTGGAGTTGTTTTACTATAAAGAATAGGACCAAAATATTTTTTAACTTTATTTGTATGGTTGCCTTGCTGTTGTCTTATTGATATATGTTTTCTTCAAATAAATTTCGTAGGGTTTATTTTCTGAAATTTGTTTTGGAAAGAATAGTAACCACAGTGAAAAAGGAAAAAAATTTCAGCAAATATGATGAATATTTTCAAGTTCATTCTGCTGATGTTGAAATTTTATGTTGGATTATACAAAAACAACCATTATAACCATTTTTTTGCGTACTTTCAGCATATAAATACATAATTGTCATTATTTTTTATAAAGAATACATTTTTTTATTCAAACTGATTAAAATCTTGTTCATGTTTACAATAGCAAATATGTGATTCCCTCACCAATCTCCCAATTTCCCATTTACAGTAGTTACTTAGAATATTTTTACATACATCTTTGTAAAGTTAGTTAGTTTACAGGACTATTATATTCAGTTCTTCGAATAAATAGTTTAAAACTAGGTTGCTGGCCAGTAATAATATCTCTGACTTTGCCCTTTATAAATGTAGTTTGTTTATATCGCAGTCGTAGTAATAGTTGGTTGCGACGTTGTCTTTTGAGATCATAACTAATGTTACAAAACAAACTGTTAACTTTCCTGTTATTTTCTAGCTATTCATTGTCTATATCTTAATCATACTGCGTTAGAGTCTGTTTTCTGCTTTGCTTTTATTGTAGTGATGTTGTTGACCCTTTTTCTATTGAATTAAATAATCTATATTTATTCTCCTGTGTAAAATATTGTTTAATTTCAAATGCAAAACATAAAGCAGCGTTTTAAGATTAATTATATAACACCGTGCGATTCTCAAAATTAAACACGAACCAGATGATGACACTTTTTCGTTGTAGAAAGACTTCAAGAATTTCAAAGGTGCACATTTTATAAATACATCTGCTTACCCTAAACCAAACTTGGTGTCAAGAAGAGTTGTAAAATATTTTGTGGTATTTTTATGTAATTCTTTCAGGATCAAAAGATATCAAAAATGTCCTTAAAAATTTTTTCTAAAAAAAATAATAATTAAAATCTAGATAAATACTAAAGGATAAAAATTTTAAAAAACATTTTTGACATATTTTTATTCTGACAGTATAAAATAATAATAATAATATAAAATATTTCCCAACTCTTTTAACATCAAAGTTGGCATTGTTTGATCAGTAAAAGTATTTTAAAACTTTTTTTTGAAAAAACGCACTTCTTTAAAACTTCGAAGCCTTTAAAAAGTACACAGGATTACGAAATGATAAAATAAAATCGCAGTTTTTCTTCATTCAATTTAGAGTCTCAGACGTATATCATCCGGTTCATGTCTAATGAATTTTTCTCTTTTTGTCATAGAGTAGAAGTATTTATTTTTTTAATGTACTCCTTAATGTTCTGAATTTTAATTTGTTAACAAGATATGTGATTTTCTTGTAGTTTTGATTAGTGTTAAATAAAAACCAATAACACTCATTTCTTATTGGAAATGAAAAAATAATTAAATGAAAAAAGAAAAAACAGCATATGGAAAAACTTAAATTAAATATTTATTTCATATACATATGTATGCTTATATATGTGTGGCATGTAGTATGAGTTTGTCCTTTATATTTTATCGCTAGCAAAAGCATTGTTTCTAAAATGTACGTGTGTTCCTACGACTTTTTAGATTTTCAAGTGTTTGTGTACTTGAGCGTTTACTAGAGCAGAGTTTAATGAACTATATCTTTTTCTTCTTTTCAAATTTCTCAAGTTAGTGACTTTGGTTTGCGTGACGGAAGTGGATTGTTTTTATCACAACAACATGCTCAACAGAAAAACGAAAAACAGCATCAGCACAAATCATAGCATTAGGCAAAGTCAAAAGGATTCAAGAATCATAAGCTTAAAAAAATATTAAGAAAAACTAGAAATGACTTTATGTAATATTTAATATTCCAACTTAAAAGAAAAACGGATATTATGACAAGGACATATTGCCTTAAGAAATTAAAAATCACAAAAAAAAACTACTCACACACTTGCATTGCTTACATATAATGGAAAAACTTTAAGATAAAACTAGAACAGCGACATATTGAGTTCAAAGCAAAAAGGCTTCTTACTGTATGTTAAAATGAAAGAAAATAATTTATTATTCTTCTTAAAGTTCGTGTGAGTATTTTTTAATACAAAAATCTTTGAAAATTGAGAATTTTGGAACAAACTGCAGAAGTCATGTAAATACGTGAAAAAAATTTGTTTTAAACATTTTATAAATTGTTGAATATATGGGTTAAGATCTTCGTAATATTTAGAGAAAAATGTGAAACGAAAATAGTCTATTGCGAACCAAGTTTTGTTCCTGATTTATTTAAGTACTACAGTGCGTATGAATGATATTTATCCAATTTTTAGTTTTCTAAGAATAAAAGGTATCGTGTTTTTTTATTTTTTTTTTTCATCTGTAAATAATTTTGTTCAGTGTAGGTTAGGTCAGGTTACGTGGGTTGCTCGCTAGCAAGCGAGTTCTCTCGGAGGCCTTGTGGCCCATTGTGATACCCTTAGAATTACCATTCCCTAACATTGAGAGGATGGTTACTCTCCCTAATTTCGTTCGGTCTCCGTGTAAACCAGTCGGTGCTTTTAATAATTAATAATTTGTTCAGTGTATCTCGTTTATGATATTTGTGGTTTAACTTTATGCTCAATGCATTTATATGGATTTTAGTTGTTGGCCAGTAGTTTGTCATTTCATATTATGTTGAAAACATGTGCAGTTGTGGTTTTGTCTGTTTATGAATGTTGAAATGTAATTTTAGAAAATTCTACTTTCACACTGATTTTGAACCAACTTTTGAATTATTTATATTTGGAATTTTATACCATAAATTGTTGCAAAATTCTCTCTTTATTCTGGTCAAATTAGCAACATGATTTATGACAATAAAATGGCTAACAATAACTGTTATGAAAAAGAAACATGTTGCATTTTGATATTAACTTTCAGATTTTTTTAACTTCTTAAGAAAACACATTCTATTAGGTTTTTAATGCATATTAATACATAAAATCTATGATCTCAACCCCATAGAAAATCTATGGGAAACAGTAGTTCGAAGATATTGACTCAAAAATCGTCCTTCCAGGTGTAATTGGAAGGAAGATTTTTAGGATACGATTATAAGGGAATAGCTAACTTTTTCGAAGGAAATTTTTAACTCAATTATTGTTTTAATGCATCGCCGATGTCAAGCAGCAATATAAAGTAAAGGATAGCCAACTATATTCTGAGTTACTAATAAGTTCTGACCGTTTATGTTACGATAATATCAAAGTTTCCATTGTTTTGTCAGTAAGAGAAAACCAAATACTTTAATCTTGTTTTATTTTTTCAAAATTTAATTAATTATTTTCATAGATTTTTATTAATTTAATTAAATAAGGATATATACAAAATAAATAATTTAAAAAATTAAAATTTTTTAATAAAGTTTTCGGTTTTGAGTCCCTTTGTGAAAATTTAGAAAAAGTTTCCAATGTTTTGTCGCCCACTATATGTACTCTCATATAACAAAGTCATTATAGCTAACTATTCATTAAACTCCCTTAATATATCTGCATATCCAAAAATTGTTTTAATTTCCCACCGTCATATTTTTAACATCAAGAGAATTATAAATTAAAACAAAAAAGCAGAGTAAACATAGGCATCCAAGCTACAGGTATACTTACAACACTTGACACATATTGGGAAGAGATTAAACAAATCATGGAGAATATACACATGTAAAAATAAAAGACGGGAAAAAGCAGGAAATATTAAAATCAATAGAATAAGAACTGTGTGAACAAAATGTGAACACACATACATATGTATGTATGTATACGTATATGTATAGTTGAACTACTTAAGTATTTTTTGTTTTGCAAAAAGTACATTGGAATAGTTAGTAATAAAATTAAAAAATCGATAAGTCATGTTTGTTTTGCAATATGGAACATTATAAGAGAAATAAACAACTTTAATAAGTGAAAGTAAATTTGTTATTTATACACAATGATTTTAAAGTTTCCTTTATATAAGCAGAAAAGTGATTATAAAATAGGTCAACTTTTTTAAGCTAAATTCGACTCTTTTTACAGCATATTTTAATAAAAATATCAACTTAAGTCTAAAGGGTTTTATTTTTCAACAAAGGTCATAAATATGTAAAGTTTTAAACATTCTTACAAAGTATATAAATATGTATACTCTGGGGCCTTATTAACCGCTATGATGATCTAGATATGTCCGTCCGTCTGTCTGTCTGTCTGCCAGTCTGTCCGAGGTTTATAAGATAATTATAAGGTTTGTTTTATGTCGCAAATGAATAATATCGGTATACGATTGCACCTAGCCCCAATACATGTGACCCACTTTTACACTTTAAAGATAAAAATTATTTATAAGCAATTGTGATAAACTTTTAGAAACATAATTTGATCAATTAGAAGAGAATTTATATAAAGTAGCTGGTGGAGGGTATTTAAGATTCGGCTATCTAACTTGTTTTACATTATTTATTTCTTAACATATTTCAATAGCCACTTTTTGTTTCAGTGTAGTTTTCTTGAACTCTTTGTAAGGCAGCTTTAAAGTTCCCTGACCTCTGGAGTGTTTATTAGATTCAGTGAAGTTTTGTTTATTTTCCATTTATAGTATCATTATATTATTTTAAGGGCCAATATCTCAACGTCCGGTTATCATTTAACCAGAAGATATACTGCCGGTTAAAATAATTATTGTATGAAAACTATCAATTTATCGTTATGAAAGTGGTCACGTACTACTGCAAAAATAATGCAGCTTTATTGTGCTACTGAAAAGAAAGAAATCAAAAGTTTAGAATTACTCTTTTGATTCTGTTTGTCTTGTTGTTGATTTCACACACATTTATGCATGTATGTGATGGGGGTTGAGATTGTTATTAGTTGATTCCTTATCTTTGTTATTGTTTTGTTTAGTAGATTTTATTGTTACGTGTATGACAAAAGGAAGTGTGAAAACTGTTAGGAAGTTTTATCTATTCTTCAAGTATAGTAAAGTTTGTTTTTGTGTCTAAGGTTTTATATACATAAATATAAAATATGCCTTGCTTGTAGGCATTAGTGTGTTTATTTTAATAAAAGGTGGCTTGAAAGTGTCATTAATATGACACGCTGACAGCTTTAAGAACTTAAGTAAACACCAACACATAAAACACATAAAATAATTTGATTTGTTATGACTTGTTAAAGAGGTCAATTGGGTTGGGAGGTTAAATAAGTATAACACAATACAATAAAGCCATATAATAACACGTGAGTAAGTGATGTTATGAATTAGTTTTACATAACTTTAAGTTTGTACTGACTTTATTTATCTAGTTTGTTTAGGTTCTTAATTTATTTTGTAGCCTTTGAACAAATATAAAATTAATAATAGTAAAAGTTGCTTAACTTTCTCTGTTATATTACGTGTTGCAAAATATCCTAATTTTTATTCTTTCATGATAATGTTGATAAAAACTCATTAATTTTTATTACAATTTTCTCATTTTCTTTGTGTTACTATTAGCTGCAACAAAGTTTTCTTCTCGCAACTTTTTGATGATTAATTTGTTTTGCAGTTTATTTTAAACTTTCATCGTAAATAGTTTTTTTATTTAAATTTGCAATAGTATTGAGTGTTTTATGAAATGTGAAGTTTTTTAGTGATAAAATCAGTAATTAAAAGAAAATCTTTATATTAAGGTGTCCGTCCTGTGGACAACGTACTTTGAAAAACAAGTAAGATATTATAGTCGGGTATGGCCGACCATATGATAGTCTACACCAATTAGAGTCAAATAGCGCCCAATCATTACTTAAATAAAGCTAAGTTTTGTCAATTCAAAATTTCTATTCGGGGGTCCGGTTGTATAAGGGTTAGGTGAAATAATCGACCGATTACAACCATTTTCAATACTTGGACCAAAAGAGGCGTACATGTCATCATCAAATTATCTTAAAAGTTGCGACCTGCAGCGTGCATACAAGATTTACATAGGGGTACAGACGGAAATAGCTTAATCCACGCAAAAAGCAATTGTGAGCCTTGGGTGTTACAAATGTCAGTTCAAATACATAATACCCCCCACAGAAAGACAGTCATACTGAAAGAAAGTCAGACAGACGGAGGTACAGGCGGACATAGCTTAGTAGACTCAAAAGTAATTTTAAGCCTTGGGTGTTACAAATATCAGCACAAAAGCATAATAAGTAACGTGTGGAAGCTAATTTAAAATAACTCCCTTAATTTTTTTCAACGAAAGAAATACAGAAAAATAAATTTTAGTCTAAAATTCCTAACGCCATTAACTTGAACTCTTCTATTTGTAAATTTCAAATCATTATTCTGCTAAACATCTAAATGTCTCTATTTACTCCTAAATATAATTACTGCTTGTTAATTGGTTCATTACAAATTACAAACCCTCATTCTTTTAAACATACAAAATCCTTTTGTTTACTCCTAAACATATTTACTGCTTGTTAAATGGTGCAGTTCGTTTTTTTTTATTTTTTTATTATCTTGTTTTTTTTTCAGATCAATTGCTAGAGAAATATTGTCTAAATGTCTACAGTTTTTTATGTTTATTCATGTTTAATTTTTCGTATTCAACTTTTAAACTAGCAGCAAAAATTAGTTAAGATTCATTAAGTATTTTATATACATCTAAGTAAAAATCATCGTTTAAATTCAAATGAAAGATTGCCAATTGCTTACCAAAAGACCCTGGACGACAAAAGGTTTCGAATTTTCAGTTTTTTGTTTGTATACTTCTAGATTATAAACAAGTAAGTATGTACAATCGGGCATGGCCGACTGTATGCGTATGCTAAAAA
The DNA here is from genome assembly GCF_015586225.1 of Lucilia sericata. Taxonomy (NCBI): domain Eukaryota; kingdom Metazoa; phylum Arthropoda; class Insecta; order Diptera; family Calliphoridae; genus Lucilia; species Lucilia sericata. The sequence continues at coordinate 7,289 of NW_023995142.1, read as the reverse complement.
CATAAAACAACGTTATGCCGCTTTTTGTAGAGATACTAGAATTTTTAAAATAATTATGAGCTCAAAAGTCATATTTGGACCGATTTTAACCATTTCTAATAGGCTCTAATAGGCATCGTTCAACCTTTCAATATGATATAATAAGGGTATTACTCGGGTAGTTAATAAGTTGATATCTATTTTGTAATTTTAGATTTTTTTATAGGATTCCATTTTCTTTAGAATTCTTTCCTTTTTCCATCCTTTTATAAGCCTTCTTATTTAAAAGGACAATTTTTCCTTTAACGATACTTCCAAGACAAATTGTAAATAAAAACTTTGCGTTAAAAAGGAAAACGACAGCATAAAACAAAAACAAAATATGAAAACAATTTATAGTCAAATGTGTATTTCCGCTGAAGTTATGCTCTTTTGTTTCCATTTCCGTTTCCATATTTTCGTTGTTATATTTACAGCTACAGCATAAATACTACTGTTTGGCGTAAGCCGCAGTTTATTGTTTTTCCTGTTAAATTTTCGTCACGTTTACTTTGTTTGGCTTCTTTAAGTATTTTATTTCTTTCGCGAAATTTTAAAGCAACAATAACTCACAGGCTGTAAGTTATTGTGTGTAATCGCTAAAAAATAATTCACGATACAAAAACCAAAATTGTATAAAGAACAATGATTAAACAATAGAACCATAAATTGTACCTATGTTTCAGAGAATGGTATACATAAGTTTTCCATTCCGTCTATTTGTCTGTCCATCTATATGTTTGTTGAAATCAATTTTCTGAAGACCTCATATATCTTATGGACCCATATCTTCAAAAAATCTGTCAGGCATGCTATCAGAAAAGTTCATATTTAAAATCAGTAAAATCCAGTCCATTTTTTTAAATTTTCTTTTCCACTATCGCGTCGGTTGTGCTCACTTCATGGCAAGTATTTGGTAATAACAACAACCTTATATAGTGAACTATGAAAGTATTATCATCCGATGTTCACAAACTAAGTTTCCTGGGCGTAATTTCTAAGTGATATAACATCCCTTACAAACTCGAATGTTTGTTATATTTAAATCTTTTTAAGGTAGTTAGAAAATTCATCCTTTCTTTATGCCAGAAAAAGTAATGGCAACAACAACAAAAACTTTCTTTGTCGCAGTAAAATTTGTCAATGTCACATTTTGCTGGCAAAACATAACAGGCAGAAGAAATGTTTTGTGTTTATCATTTATCCTGGATAATGAATAAGTTGGCGACGACATTGACATGCATCGAAAAATTCTATTGCAATTTAACATTAACATTATTATCAAGTAATATAGTTAGAAATTTATTTAAAAATAAAAAAATAAAAAATTGTTTTAAATTTTAAATAAATTTGTTTATAAAAATTCAAAGGCTTATTCATATATAATGCTGGATCTAAATTATGATAGGTTTTATTAATAGTTAATAATCCGCTCAAATATGTCGTTATTTTTGTTATAAAATACTAATTAATTTTTAATATTTTGTAATGTTTCGTCAGTAGAGGGCCTTTTATATAAATTTCATAACATAATTAATTACTCTAACAAATTTTATCAGAATCGTACAAACATCAATAGATTATAATCCTTTTTTATTTTTGTTTAGTTACAAGTTTTATTTATATTAGACAGTGTGACGTATACTTGATTTTTTATTGAATTTAATAATCTGTAATAATCATACGTACATGAGTAATGTTTTATTTTAACACAGTAAATTAATCATGATTAGGATTTTGAAAAGTCATATATGAATGTTTAAAAAAAGGTAGATATACATATTTTAAAGACTTTATAGAGACTTTTTATAAAAGTCGTTTAAAATTAAAAAAAAATCCTAGAGAACATCTCTTAAGAAATTTTTTTTAATATGTATCACTGGTGTACTTTCATTAGTGCATTTACATAAGCGATTGCCTAATAAATGCTCTTCAGTTTTATATATCAAACCTATGTCGGTTTAGACATACATAATGATTATTGTCATTATTGTCATCAATTTACATTTAAGTAACCACAAGGTGGTTTTGGTGTATTTCAATACTAGCATACAAAACTTGAAGATATTATTAAAGTTTTAAATTTAAATATTTCGCAGCTTTCGGGTAAATATAGTTTTGGAAGAAAGGGCCATAAATTTGCTTCTTACTTTACAGGATGGGTTTTTATAAGTAACTCTTACTAGAAGTGTTTTTTCCATACTGTTTATATTATGTTTATTTTTAAAGCTCTAACTTCCTCTTCATGCAGTTCACTTTAATTGGATATGTTATCATATGTCATTGCCAGAAGTGTTTTCCAAGTTTTTCTTTAAAGTAAAGAGAAAAACTCACAAACTTTTTTTATAATTTGTTGAAACAAAACCTTATGGGGCCTTCTTGTTTATTCAACACTTCAATGAAGGCTTTTTTAAATAAACTCCATCAGTGATTTCTCTGTAAATACGTTAGTTTTCGTACAAAGGACTGGCAAAAAATTCTTTAAGGCTACACAGGTAATAACATTTCAAATTTGTAAAACGAGCTTTCTTTAAAATCCAACTATTTAAAATATCTGTGGCAGCATCTGATTTTTATACCTACATATTAAATTTTTGTAGCAAACAAAATAGATTAGTATTTAATTTTCCAGTTCATATTGTCTTCTGATAAATATCCCTATATTTCATCAAACAACAACAATTATGTGAACAAGTTTTTGAGAAGGAAATTTATTGTTACGTCTGTTTTTTATAGCTAAACAAGAAGTAACAAATTACTCATCTTATATCACAACAACAAATATACTTAGGTCAAATTATGTCGAAACAAATCTTGACCGTATTATGCTGAAAGTAATTGAATAAAATCATTATATATTGTTGATATTATCTCCAAAATAAGTGAAGACATAAGAACTGTATTACGCCAATTAAAGTTCTTCCCTTCCATTAAGTCATAAAAATAAATGTATAAAATTACGTCAATATCCCAGCCTACTTTCGTAACAAAAACAGCAACAATTGTGAAGTACTTAAGAAGAGCAACAAAAGAATTAAATAAAATCAAACTTTGTTTAGGCAATGTTTTTGTATTATTTGTAAATATAAAACTTTTTGAAAAAATGGAAGCAAACTTCTGCTAAGAAATGTCCATTGTCAATATTAAGTTATATTTAGAAATGGCGGCAGACATATTCTCATTTAAATAAGTATTGTTAAACTGTAGTACAACCAAAACAAGTGTAATACTGAAGGACATATTTGAGTAATAAGTAAAGTTACAGGCCAATTTTTTATAAATATTTCTTGTTACTAAAATTTACTAAAAATTCCAATACAATTTTACAAAATTTAACAGCCTGTAGTCAAAGTTCTCTTTATATAATGAAACCATAAATTTATTTAAAAGTTTTCTTATTGACCTAAATTGGCATTGTCATCGAGACATGACCATACTTGTTTATTTACACACATTTAAACTGCCAAAGGTAAACAGAGAAAGTTTCTCATAAATATGTTTACAGAATACTTTCTTCATTACAAGAACTCTCAATAAATTTTAAGGACTTCAAGTTTCTTTTCGGACACTAAAGTTTTAATAACTTAAACATTTAAATGCTAGTAATGGATATTTTTTCGTTATAAATCAGAGACAGTAACTGTTATTATTTTTATTTAAAAAAATTAAATTTAAAAATTTTATTTGATTTGTATTTCATTTCTCTGAAAATACAAATTGGTTTTTATTCGTATTTTTTATATTTTCCATAAAAATTACTGAGAACTTTTTCAAATAAAAATCAATAATAAAAAACAGAAATAATTTTTAAACCATAAAGCAGAAATAAAAATCAGGCAATGATTTTTATTTTTGGAAATAAATTATAAAACTCATAATGCGATATTTACGTTTAAAATACATTAAAAATGATCGGGTTTAACCAGAGATTAATAGAAAATTGGTAAAATTTCTTTACCACTGATGTCATCGACCAAATTTCCTGAAATTGTGCAGAAATTAGATTCGAAAATTGGAAAATTAAAATTCTTTAGGTGATTTTTATTCTTTGTTTTAAAAAATAAAAATCATTGATTGATTTATATATTTTGTTTGAATAAATAAAAATTACTGAGTGAGTTTTATTACAAAAAATGCAAATAATTTTTTATTGAAACAAGTAGAATAAAAATCAAAAATAATTTTTATTTTCAATTTTTATTATAAAAATCAAAAAAAAAAGTTTATTGAGGAAATCGATTAAATAAGGTCTGGGAAACATTTTGGTACATTCAAAACATTTCTAGGACAATTCTTTCATACTGATTTTTTTAAGTAAAAATTTCATGGATAATAATTATTTTCTGTCTCTGTTTTAAATGGAACAAGTTTTGTTTCACTTCTGCAGTTTTATTGAAAAAGACTAAAACGACTCATTTCAGTATTTCTGAATTTATTTCTTTGTTAGCAACAAATTATTTCTTATTGCTTTCCAAAAAGGTGAATTTTATGCAACAAATCAATTAATCTATTTAGTATATTGTAATAAATATAAATCATACGTACTGTAATGCCAAATGACACTGTCTTAGGGGGTGAAAAATATTCTCACAAATTGAAGGTATGCCACTACCCACGAAGCATTTTTCGCTGCTAAGTCAAACATTTATGCTATCGCTAATTGAAAGTTAATAGTTGGTTAAAGATATTTTTAACTTTAATTAGTAGGAACTATTAACGAATGCAGTATCATATGAAATGTCCTACGAATTATTATCGCGGTATCGATTTCATTATATTGAATCATATTTCATTCAGAAACTTGAAGAGTTAAAGGGAGTAAATCCAATGAAAAAGGTGAAGTATATTAAACTTACAAAGCTGCACGGAGCTAGATTGAGGCAATCTACACTATACTACAGGCATTGGCACCGGACAATAAATCTTCTCTGAGGTCTCACTTTGCATCTGTAGTATTTTAGTATTTAAACCTAAGAGGTTTATATTCGACTTTGCCGAATCTTATATACTCTTTACCATAGTGTTTTTAAAATAGATTTGTCCAATTCACAATCGGTGTTGTACGGTTGTATTGTAGTACATATGTATGTCGTAATTTTTATGGGAAGGGTTTTGGATTGGATTTGTTCTGATGTTTATAACGCACAATAATATTGGTCCTATACCCACCTTAGAATCATTTTCTGAGTCGATTTAGCTATGTCCGTCCGTCCGTCTGTCCGTCCATCCATGTAAACCTTGTAATCAAACTACAGGTCGCAATTTTCAAGATAATTTAATGAAATGATCCTCTATTGTTACAGGGATGAAGCCTATTGAAAATGGCTAAGATCGGTTTATTATTTCACCTAGCCCCCATACAACTGAACCTCCGAATAGGGCTTGTAAACTTTGTTCACAATTTTATTCAACATTAAATGGGTTAAGTATATCTAAGGGAAGGTACAATTCAACTTAAATTTAAATTTCTTTAATTTTTCAAACTACTTAAAGCAATAAAATCAACACACATCCAAACATACGTTCCTTTTTATGAAATATGCAGGTGTTGTCTCGTATTTTTTATCATATCCCCATTACCTAAGGACGGATCTCACTGATTTTAAATAGGAAATTTCTAGAAAGTATGTCAGAATTATTGAAGATTTGAATCCCGAAGATATTTGAGGTCTTCATAAAATTAATTCCAACAGACACACAGCCTGATAGACAGACGAGCATACTGACAAACAAATAGACAGACAGACGGACATCTATAAGGATCCAGAAATTATGTTGTTCAAATTACAAACCGAATCACAAACTTATATACATATACCCTTCTCTAAACTATAAATTTTAAACCATTTCTCTATTATTTTTTACTTTGGTTTGTGGAAATTCTCTTTGTATATAACTTTATAAAACACATGACCATTAATTTGGCCAACAAGACTTTAATAACATTTTGAAATTACATTTTAGAACTCTAAATTTACATATACAAACTCCATTTATGTGTGTATTAGATAGTGTTCCTGTGTGTATTTGGCCAAATTAATATTTACTCTTTTAAACGAATTACACAAATTTGTGTATGAAATTTGTTTATGGCTAAAAACATTTCAACACTTAGAAGAAATTAAGTTATTTCTGGGAATTTATATTTGTATGAACTAAAACTGAAAACTACAAAACTGAAGCAAATCTTTTTGAAAAAAAATTAGAAATATATTTTTCGTGTATATGTTGACCCACATAGTACTCATAGATTTAAGCAAACAATTTTAAGCTCGAAATTTTTTTCCTAAATTTTACAAAACCATGTAAAATGTTTGACTTTTGACTTATTTGATTTTCACGAGTGTATGTATATGCCCATTATTTATTCATACAGCTTTTGCTTCCGTATACGATACACTCCTATTTACATTCATTGAAAATTAGCACTTAATTCTTTGATGCATTTATAACCATGTTAACAAATAATTTACGCCACACTGAATATAAAATTGCATTCACAGAAAGAAAAACGCCGAAGTAAAATCAACTTTTCTATTCTCAATTTTAGCCACAAAACGAGCTTGAAAATTGAACTCCATTTTTGTTGCCGTTGGCTTAAAATAATCCAAAATCTGGATTGATTTAAAAAATTTTGCCTTTTATTACTAAAATCAACACTAAAACGCTCAAATTTATTTCAAAAAATGTAATTTTGATTCCAAAAAAGGATTAATTAAAAATTGATCAGTATTTTGATTGAATTAACCAAAAAAGGGTTAAATCAATCCCTGAGAGAAAATAAGAGAAATAAAACTTACTCTCTCATGCGCTCTAATAATCTTTTTATGCTGTTTTACATTGAAATCAAGTTACTAGTTATTTTAAAGGGATGAAATGTATCAGTCTATTTTGTGCGTTCGTTGAGTTCATTGTTGTGTTTCATTGTTGTGTTTTAAAGAATTTGTAGTGTTGCATACAATTTGTTGTTTTGTGTTAATTAATTAATTAATTATGGATGATCAAAACGATGACGATTCCCTTTTACAAGTGCTTCTGAAAAGCTTTAATTTAGAGGAGGCATATCAATACCTAAAAGGTAAGTAAATTTTTATAGAATTCATTTTAAGTGAAGCATGTTTGGGGTCTAATTTTGTTTCGGGATGGAAATTTTAATTTAACATTTTGTATAAAAATATTCACTTTTTGAGTATTTTTTAGATTTTAATGATAAATACCTATAAAAGAAACGTTAGAATAATGTATCCATCTAACATAAGCCCATAAACTTG